>NC_069503.1:499911717-500041717 GCF_027579735.1 Bombina bombina | reverse complement strand
TAATACTAATTTCACATATAGATACTTTCAAAAGTATAATACACAATGGAACAAATGGCACTTACAAGTTCTGATGAGTGATTAAAGGGACAGTCAACACCAGAATTTGTTATTGTTTTAAAAGATAGATAATCCCTTTATTACCCATTCCCCAGTTTTTCATAACCAACACAGTTATATTAATATACTTTTTACCTCTGTGATTAACTTGTATCTAAGAATCTTCTGACAGCCCCCTGATCACATGACATTTTATTTATTATCTATTGACTTTCATTTTAGCCAATCAGTGCAGTGTCTGCCACAATCCACAGGTGTGATCACAATGTTATATATATGGTTTACATGAACTAACTCTCCCCTGTTGTGAAAAGCAAATAAAAAAGCATGTGATAAGAGGTGGCCTTCAAGGGCTTAGAAATTAACATATGATCCTTTCTAGGTTTAGCTTTCAACAAAGAATACCAAGAAAACAAAGCAAAATTGATGATAAAAGTAAATTGGAAAGTTGTTTAAAATTACATTCCCTATTTGAAACATGAAAGTTTTTTTTGGACTTGACTGTCCCTTTAATGACTCAAGTATAGAGCAATTTGATACGTTAGTGATAGTAGAAAATGTATATTTCAGTCAGATTAGCTGATTTAATTAATCACGTGATTATGCATTTAACAATAAGAAGTTGTGGAAAACTTTACTAGTTTGTGGGTTGTTTAGGAGTTTGATTATTGTGTCAAATTTGGTGCAAAGTGGAGAGTGGGACTTGTATTGCATGCGTTAAACAGGTTGCAAATAGATTTATCCAAAAAAGGAAGTTAGCTATATTATGTTGTATTTATTTTATTTTTATCCTTATATCTACTAGCGCACCAAATTTAAAGCAATACTTTGCACCGAATTTGGAGCAATAATATTGTCCCCTAGCTTTGTATGAGAGACAAAGATGTAACAATCCATAAGTAGTAATAAATGTATTTCATTTTTATCCCTAAATCTACTATTGCACCAAATTTGAAGCAATACTTTGCACCAAATTTGAAGCAATAATATTGTACCCTTGCTTTGTAATGTGAGACAAAGATGCAACATATTCCAAAAGTAGGGTAGGCTAACCCTAATTTACTTTTATTATCTAATATGCTTCATTGTCTTGCAGCATCAAACATATCCTTTCTGTGTTTTCAGACTCCCATTGATTTCTATGGCATTCGCGGCCTCAAGGGTGGCGGTTTGAACGATAGGTACGCTGCATCAGAATAGATGCAAGCGTACCTGTTGAATTTTTTTTAAATTGGCAAGACGTTCAAATGGAGTAGAATGTGACGGCGGATAATCAGTATTCTGCTCGAATAACACAAGCATCGATCTGCGTCGGATTGATATTGCAGGAGCGTATATTACATCACACATTTCAACATTTGACAATATTGATGCTTTGTTAACTACATCGGATCAACTTTGCGTCTAATTTTATGCAGAATTCCAGCGTATTATTAGTTGAAGCATTGATAAATTGGCCCCAAGGGGTGTTTCTGACAAACTTGAATGACATTGAAAAAAATGAATACAGCATTAAAAAATAATATAGTTGCAATTTAAAGGTTTCTCCTCCCCCCACCAAGGCCTGTTCTGCAATGGATATTTAGTCCTCAGGGCATTTTAATGAACGCATACAATCAATAATGCATGATTCGGTATTAAAAGTTACTGGATACATATTTTGAAACGTATTTAGAACAGTTCAAAATGTCACCTCACAAATACAATTAGTTTTGAAGTGGGCGGCCGGAGTGCGGGGTATTAGAATTTCATTGATACATTAAAAAGTAAGTTAATTAGAATTGCCGAAATAAAGTCCATCTAAAATATTGCTTGGATTCTGGATCTGATTATACAAAGTGTAAAGTTTACCATCACGGTAATGGTTCTTTTAATTACAATGGTAATACATATTGTGCAACTTTTCCATCAAGCTACAAGGATTCTACAGTCCTGAGAGTTTTAATCCAGTTCAGCTGATACATTTTGCAACTCATCCATTGGTGCATTTTTTAGTTTTAGGGAACATAACTGCGCTCTCATACAAATGAATATTAAAACAGATACAAAATATTAAAACAACTTTCAAAGGGATTGAGCTTACAACTTTGTTAAAGGGACATTAAACACTAAGGCCTAGATTTGGAGTTTGGCGTTAGCCGTGAAAACCAGCGTTAGAGGCTCCTAACGCTGGTTTTAGGCTAACTCCGGTATTTGGAGTCACTCAAAATAGGGTCTAACGCTCACTTTTCAGCCGCGACATTTCCATACCGCAGATCCCCTTACGTCAATTGCGTATCCTATCTTTTCAATGGGATCTTTCTAACTCCGGTATTTAGAGTCGTGTCTGAAGTGAGCGTTAGACATCTAACGACAAAACTCCAGCCGCAGGAAAAAAGTCAGTAGTTAAGAGCTTTTTGGGCTAACGCCGGTTCATAAAGCTCTTAACTACTGTGCTCTAAAGTACACTAACACCCATAAACTACATATGTACCCCTAAACCGAGGTCCCCCCACATCGCCGCCACTCGATTACATTTTTTTAACCCCTAATCTGCCGACCGCCACCTACGTTATACTTATGTACCCCTAATCTGCTGCCCCTAACACCGCCGACCCCTGTATTATATTTATTAACCCCTAATCTGCCCCCCACAACGTCGCCGCCAGCTACCTACAATAATTAACCCCTAATCTGCCAACCGCAAAGCGCCGCCACCTACATTATAGCTATGTACCCCTAATCTGCTGCCCCTAACACCGCCGACCCCTGTATTATATTTATTAACCCCTAATCTGCCCCCCACAACGTCTCCTCCACCTGCCTACACTTATTAACCCCTAATCTGCCGAGCGGACCGCACCGCTACTATTATAAAGTTATTAACCCCTAAGTCTAACCCTAACACTAACACCCCCCTAAATTAAATATAATTTTAATCTAACGAAATTAATTAACTCTTATTAAATTATTCCTATTTAAAGCTAAATACTTACCTGTAAAATAAACCCTAATATAGCTACAATATAACGAATAATTACATTGTAGCTATTTTAGGATTAATATTTATTTTATAGGCAACTTTGTAATTATTTTAACCAGGTACAATAGCTATTTAATAGTTAAGAACTATTTAATAGCTAAAATAGTTAAAATAATTACAAATTTACCTGTAAAATAAATCGTAACCTAAGTTACAATTAAACCTACCACTACACTATCAATAAATTAATTAAATAAAATACCTATAATTATCTACAATTAAACCTACCACTACACTATCAATAAATTAATTAAATAAAATACCTACAATTATCTACAATTAAACCTAACACTACACTATCAATAAATAAATACAATACCTACAAATAACTACAATGAAATAAACTATCTAAAGTACAAAAAATAAAAAAGAACTAAGTTACAAAAAATAAAAAAATATTTACAAACATAAGAAAAATATTACAACAATTTTAAACTAATTACACCTACTCTAAGCCCCCTAATAAAATAACAAAGCCCCCCAAAATAAAAAAATGCCCTACCCTATTCTAAATTAAAAAAGTTCAAAGCTCTTTTACCTTACCAGCCCTGAACAGGGCCCTTTGCGGGGCATGCCCCAAGAAATTCAGCTCTTTTGCCTGTAAAAAACCCCATACAATACCCCCCCCAACATTACAACCCACCACCCACATACCCCTAATCTAACCCAAACCCCCCTTAAATAAACCTAACACTAAGCCCCTGAAGATCTTCCTACCTTGTCTTCACACTACCAGGTTCACCGATCCGTCCTGAAGAGCTCCTCCGATGTCCTGATCCAAGCCCAAGCGGGGGGCTGAAGAGGTCCATGATCCGGCTGAAGTCTTCATCCAAGCGGGAGCTGAAGAGGTCCATGATCCGGATGAAGTCTTCATCCAAGCGGGAGCTGAAGAGGTCCATGATCCGGATGAAGTCTTCTATCAACGGCATCTTCAATCTTCTTTCTTCCGGATCCATCTTGCAGACCTCCGACGCGGAACATCCTCTTCTCCCGACGCCTACTAGCCGAATGACGGTTCCTTTAAGGGACGTCATCCAAGATGGCGTCCCTCAAATTCCGATTGGCTGATAGGATTCTATCAGCCAATCGTAATTAAGGTAGGAATATTCTGATTGGCTGATGGAATCAGCCAATCAGAATCAAGATCAATCCGATTGGCTGATCCAATCAGCCAATCAGATTGAGCTCGCATTCTATTGGCTGATCGGAACAGCCAATAGAATGCAAGCTCAATCTGATTGGCTGATCGAATCAGCCAATCGGATTGAACTTGATTCTGATTGGCTGATTCCATCAGCCAATCAGAATATTCCTACCTTAATTCCGATTGGCTGATAGAATCCTATCAGCCAATCGGAATTTGAGGGACGCCATCTTGGATGACGTCCCTTAAAGGAACCGTCATTCGGCTAGTAGGCGTCGGGAGAAGAGGATGTTCCGCGTCGGAGGTCTGCAAGATGGATCCGGAAGAAAGAAGATTGAAGATGCCGTTGATAGAAGACTTCATCCGGATCATGGACCTCTTCAGCTCCCGCTTGGATGAAGACTTCATCCGGATCATGGACCTCTTCAGCTCCCGCTTGGATGAAGACTTCAGCCGGATCATGGACCTCTTCAGCCCCCCGCTTGGGCTTGGATCAGGACATCGGAGGAGCTCTTCAGGACGGATCGGTGAACCTGGTAGGGTGAAGACAAGGTAGGAAGATCTTCAGGGGCTTAGTGTTAGGTTTATTTAAGGGGGGTTTGGGTTATATTAGGGGTATGTGGGTGGTGGGTTGTAATGTTGTGGGGGGGTATTGTATGTTTTTTTTTACAGGCAAAAGAGCTGAATTTCTTGGGGCATGCCCCGCAAAGGGCCCTGTTCAGGGCTGGTAAGGTGAAAGAGCTTTGAAATGTAGTAATTTAGAATAGGGTAGGGCATTTTGTTATTTTGGGGGTCTTTGTTATTTTATTAGGGGGCTTAGAGTAGGTGTAATTAGTTTAAAATTGTTGTAATATTTTTCTTATGTTTGTAAATATTTTGTTATTTTTTGTAACTTAGTTCTTTTTTATTTTTTGTACTTTAGTTAGTTTATTTCATTGTAGTTATTTGTAGGAATTGTATTTAATTTATTTATTGATAGTGTAGTGTTAGGTTTAATTGTAGGTAATTGTAGGTATTTTATTTAATTAATTTAATGATAGTATAGTGTTAGGTTTAATTGTAACTTAGGTTAGGATTTATTTTACAGGTAATTTTGTTATTATTTTAACTAGGTAACTATTAAATAGTTCTTAACTATTTAATAGCTATTGTACCTGGTTAAAATAATTACAAAGTTGCCTGTAAAATAAATATTAATCCTAAAATAGCTACAATGTAATTATAATTTATATTGTAGCTATATTAGGATTTATTTTACAGGTAAGTATTTAGCTTTAAATAGGAATAATTTATTTAATAAGAGTTAATTAATTTCATTAGATTAAAATTATATTTAACTTAGGGGGGTGTTAGTGTTAGGGTTAGACTTAGCTTTAGGGGTTAATACATTTATTATAGTAGCGGTGAGCTCCGGTCGGCAGATTAGGGGTTAATGTTTGAAGTTAGGTGTCGGCGATGTTAGGGAGGGCAGATTAGGGGTTAATACTATTTATTATAGGGTTAGTGATGCGGATTAGGGGTTAATAACTTTATTATAGTAGCGCTCAGGTCCGCTCTGCAGATTAGGGGTTAATAAGTGTAGGCAGGTGGAGGCGACGTTGAGGGGGGCAGATTAGGGGTTAATAAATATAATATAGGGGTCGGCGGTGTTAGGGGCAGCAGATTAGGGGTACATAAGGATAATGTAAGTAGCAGCGGTTTACGGAGCAGCAGATTAGGGGTTAAAAAAATAATATGCAGGGGTCAGCGATAGCGAGGGCGGCAGATTAGGGGTTAATAAGTGTAAGGCTAGGGGTGTTTAGACTCGGGGTACATGTTAGGGTGTTAGGTGCAGACGTAGGAAGTGTTTCCCCATAGCAAACAATGGGGCTGCGTTAGGAGCTGAACGCGGCTTTTTTGCAGGTGTTAGGTTTTTTTTCAGCTCAAACAGCCCCATTGTTTCCTATGGGGGAATCGTGCACGAGCACGTTTTTGAGGCTGGGCGCTTGCATAAGCAACTCTGGTATCGAGAGTTGAAGCTGCGTTAAAAATGCTCTACGCTACTTTTTTGGAGCCTAACGCAGCCTTTTTGTGGACTCTCAATACCAGAGTTATTTTTATGGTGCGGCCAGAAAAAAGCCGGCGTTAGCTACGCGGGTTGTTACCGACAAAACTCCAAATCTAGCCGTTAATAAATACTAGATAGAATGAAGCATTCAAAGAAAAGATTTGTCTGAGTATAACATGTAGATGGATTTTATAATGTTTCATTATTTGTTTAAATATTGACAAAATAAGTGTAATGTTTATATGACTATAAAACAATGGGAGCTACCATGTTGTAATTTAGGTTATTTCTCTGCTGTGGCCAATTAGGGATAGTTATAAATTGGTAACTAGAGTGTGCAGCCAATGGCTGTGTGAAATATAACAGAGACCTGCAATTTATTTTTTAACAGGAACTGAAATGCTCACAATTTCAAAATGGAATTACAGGAAAAAGGGGACAAAATAAATAATGAAAATATATTGTACAGTTTTTGTTTAATATATATATGCGATTTATAATTTTAATTTATCATCTTAAAGTGTTTAATGTCCCTTTAACTCAAGTTGTGCAGCTGCAAAAGTTTACAAAATGTTCCAATGCTGACCTGTTTGCACATGTTCATCAACTCTCCTTCAGATACAGGGGCCGATTTATCAAACAGTCAATTGACCTCAATGCATCTGTTTCCGCACAAGCCTTCATTTTTACAATATAAAAAACTGTTTTAAGACCGCTGCTCCTTAACTCATACGCCTCTTCTGAGGCGGTGGACAGCAATCCACCCGATCATGTACGATCGGATTGATTGACACCCCCTGATAGCGGTCGATTAGCCGCGAAACTGCAGGGGACGGCATTGCACAAGAGGTTGGTGTATGGCCATTGGGCTACTAACATTAACCGGAATTATAAGTGCGTTGAAAGTGAGTGTATCAGAGTGGCTATAGGGCACTTGTAAAAAACGGACTATACATACGCATTTGGAAATGTAAATAGAACTATAGATACTTTGTTCCCTTCTAGTAACAAGAGTTTCTTTTATGCCTGACACACTTCAAAGACTTTTTTATCCCAGGTTTTTTGCTGCTATTTTTTGCTGCTATCTCTGCTGCTAATTTCTTTTGCTATAAATTTTCTTAATATTAGGGATTTATTCCCAATTTTAAATAAGAGTTTCTACGGAATTATATATTTTTTTTATGTGAGACCACCAGTGGTATAGTCAATATTTGATCTTAATAGATTTGATTCCTATATTTATGTGAATAGATTATTACACATTTTATCCTTTGTTTTTTTCTTGTTATATTGATATATAGGCATCTATTTATCAAAGCGTCGACTTTCTTGCATTCGCCGGCACCAATACGCTCGCCTAAGATCGCCTAACATTGCTGCCGCGGACCTGAATCCGTTCTCCATAATTATCAAAAATGCTGTCAAAAAGCCATGCACCAAGTACGGGGTGATGAGAAGCGGGCTGTTGTTAACTAGCAGTCATCGATCTTGCTGCTCTTTGGCTTTTTTACAGCTTTCTTGGTACCCTGTCACTAAACACCCACACTATACTATAATGTTTACCCCCTATACCGCCACCCCCGGACCCGCCACAACTCTAATAAATGTATTAACCCCTAAACCGCCAACTACATTATATTTATTAACCCCTAATCTGCCCCCCCTACACCACCGCCACCTACCTACATTTATTAACCCCTAATCTGCCGCCCCAACGACGCCGACACTATATTAAATTTATTAACCACTAAACCTAAGTCTAACCCTAACCCTAACACCCCCTAACTTAAATATAATTTAAATATATCTAAATAAATATTAATCATTATCATTAACTAAATAATTCCTATTTAAAACTAAATACTTACCTATAAAATAAACCCTAAGCTAGCTACAATATAACTAATAGTTACATTGTAGCTAACTTAGGGTTTATTTTTATTTTACAGGCAACTTTGTATTTATTTTAACTAGGTACAATAGTTTTTAAATAGTTATTAACTATTTAATAACTTCCTAGTTAAAATAAAGACAAATATACCTGTAAAATAAAACCTAACCTACGTTACAATTACACCTAACACTACACTATAATTAAATTAATTCCCTATACTAAATACAATTAAAAAAAATATTTAAAGTACAAAAACAAACAAACACTAAATTACAGAAAATAATAAAATAATTACAAGATTTTTAAACTAATTACACCTAATCTAATCCCCATAACAAAATAAAAAAGCCCCCCCCAAATAAAAAAAAAGCCCTACCCTACACTAAATTACAAATAGCCCTTAAAAGGGCCTTTTGCGGGGCATTGCCCCAAAGTAATCAGCTCTTTTACCTGTAAAAAAAAATTACAACCCCCCCAACATTAAAACCCACCACCCACACAACCAACCCTACTCTAAAACCCACCCAATCCCCCCTTAAAAAAACCTAACACTAACCCCTTGAAGATCACCCTACCTTGAGAAGTCTTCACCCAACCGGGCCGAAGTCCTCCACGAAGCCGGCAGAAGGTCTTCATCCAGGCGGCATCTTCTATCTTCATCCATCCGGTGCGGAGCGGCTCCATCTTCAAGACATCCGACGCATCCTCTTCTTTCGACGTTTTCTTGCTAAATGAATGTTCCTTTAAATGACGTCATCCAAGACGGCGTCCCTTGAATTCCGATTGGCTGATAGAATTCTATCAGCCAATCGGAATTAAGGTAGGAAAAATCCTATTGGCTGATGCAATCAGCCAATAGGATTGAGCTCACATTCTATTGGCTGATTGGAATTTAATTATAGTGTAATGTTAGGTGTAATTGTAACGTAGGTTAGGTTTTATTTTACAGGTATATTTGTCTTTACTTTAACGAAGTTATTAAATAACTATTTAATAACTATTGTACCTATTTAAAATAAATACAAAGTTGCCTGTAAAATAAAATAAACCCTAAGATAACTACAATGTAACTATTAGTTATATTGTAGCTAGCTTAGGGTTTATTTTATAGGTAAGTATTTAGTTTTAAATAGGAATTATTTAGTTAATGATAGTAATATTTAAATTATATTTAAGTTAGGGGGTGTTAGGGTTAGGGTTAGACTTAGGATTACTGGTTAATACATTTAATATAGTGTTGGCGATGTTGGGGGTGGCAGATTAGGGGTTAATAAATATAATGTAGGTGGCGGCGGTGTAGGGGTGGAATATTAGGGGTTAATAAGTATAATGTAGGTGGCGGTTGGCTCCAGGAGCAGTGGTTTAGGGGTTAATAAGTTTATTTAGTTGCGGCAGGGTCCGGGAGCGGCGGGATAGAGGTTAATAATTTTTATTTAGGTGGCGGCGGTGTCGGGACGGCAGATTAGGGGTTAATAAGTATAAAGTAGGTGGCGGCGGTGTAGGGGGGGCAGTTTAGGGGTGTTTAGAATCGGGGTACATGTTAGGGTGTTAGGTGTAAATATTCCTAAAGGAATCAATGGGATATCGGGCAGCAGCGAACATAAACTTTCGCTGCTTTCAGACTCCCATTGATTCCTATGACATCCGCCGCCTCCAGGGTGGTGGATTGAAAACCAGGTATGATGGGCCGGAATAGTGCCGAGCGTACCTGGTAGATATTTGATAACTTCCAAAAGTAGTCAGATTGTGCCGAACTTGTGTTCGGAACATCTGTAGTGACGTAAGCATCGATCAGTATCGGAGTCTGGCGGATCGTATGTTACGTCACCAAATTCTACTTTTGCCGGTTTGTAGGGTTTGATAACTAAGGCGAATCAGGCTCGCCACAAATACGCTGCGGAATTCCAGCGTATTTGCGGTTGACGACTTGATAAATAGATGCCATGGAGTTTTTTTTGGAGTAATTCCTCTTTAGAGAGTTATTTAACTTTTATTGTGATTAGTCTACTTTTTTATGGATTCTAGTTTGAGATAACAGGTAATTTATACATATCTCTTTCTATAGATATATTTATTTCTGTCTACCAAAGACACAGGCAGAGAAGATTGCTCTTTTAACCACTCTGTTAAGTACAGTTAAGTTGTTGATGATAGAATTTAAAAATTGTAATAATTATAACATAGAATGTGAGGGATACTCGCTAAGCCACTTGGCATTCATAGCCTGTTAATTTGAAACGCTGAATCAAAATCAGCTGTAACACTGTGTCTAGTTTGTAGGGAGACGTGACAGTCTCTAAGTTATTGATTTTTTAAAGACATAGTGGAAAAGTACACAATACTATCAAGAAATAACACTATTAGTCGGCGCATTATTCTCAGATTACTATTTAGAATGTTGAACCTCATACTTAGCAACAAAGATGCCATGTCTAGTTCGTAGGGAGACGTGTTAGTTTCTAAGTTACATATAGTGGTAGATTACACAATAGTTTCTTGAATTAATGCTATTAGTCAACCTATCATCCTCAGATTACCATTTAGAATGCCGAACCTTATACTAATTTAGTGGCAAAGACTCTCTCTAAAGCCACTCCTCCTTGTAACATTGTAACCGAATTTAGTGTAATATTGTTACGGAGAGATACTTGCCAAGCGATTTTTGGCATTCCTGATCAGCAATATAGAACGCTGAATGTGGATCAGCTGGTATACTATGCCGAGCTAGTAGGGAGATAAGACTACCACTAAGGTATTAATTATACTAAGAAGCCGTAGTACTTAGACTGTCACTGAGGTATTAACTCTACCGAGAAGCCGTAGTACTATAACAAGCACATTATTATTTAGATACTAAACTGTCAAGTCACTTTAATATTCTCCGCTTATTAAATTAGAATGTTTAAGTACTAGGAAGGATATACTAGGCTGAGATATAGTATATCATAAAGGTGATTGAACTACGTGGTATGTACTGAAATCACACTGTCATATGTCACTAAGCCAGCCCCTTGTTGCTTAGAATCAACATATTATTAGGGATTTATCTACATTGGTAATAAACAGAGATGAGGAGTTAACCACACATACTATAATGAAGATATAATATTTTAACATAAGTTTCCGATATATACACTGATGAAACCAGATACCACTGAGATCTGTTTCCAAACCCACGCTATAAAAAAGAAATATATGAATCATTAATTTACAAACAACCTATAACCTGTGGACATAAACAGGAAAGCACCATATGATAGAAAGTTTAAGTGAACACTATCAGTAATAAAAATAATAAACTGTTTTTGTACACAGGAGAAAATTATTTATTTTCCTTTATGTTATGGTAATATGCAAAACCAAGTACCGTTTACCATGCAGGTATAACGAAAACACAATCTTTCAAGACCCTCATATACACATCAATATAGGTGCTTAATTAATAAAAACAAAGGTAATTTTCAATAGCCAGGACATATATTTTTATTATACATTTATCAGGAGTGGACCAACTGGTCACCCATTCGTTGAATTAAATTCCTGTAAACAGACACAGTCCCAGTGTTTATGACAGTTCCAACTAGGTTTTTACAGCTCATATAATTCCAAATGGTATTGGTGTAATTACATACATGAATTCACAGAAGGTGTCCGTTATCAGGGTATTACAAATCTAATCGATTTTTTATTTAGAGACATCTACTCTACTGAGAAACTCATTTGTTAGTTACTCTGAGAGACAAACTGTGATTGTCAGGGTGTATGTACAATTATAACTCGTACAGACTCATATATTGAAGCAAGTTGGGCTGAGACTGAGCAGCAGTACACAATCGTTATTTTTAATATTAAGTAAGCCAGCCCAGTCCACTCTCATCTTAGTTACCTGATCCCAGGTGGCCATAGGGAGTCCCCCACTCTACTTAACTGAGGATATTACAATTTCTATAGGTGATAGCATTATTCACCTGAGGCCAATTTCTGGAATAGATAGCTATCACCCCAATATAGAAACAATACTTAACAGAGTGTGAATTTTAACATGTGTTTGTGTGTTAGTGTGTGTTTTTAACGGTTACTAATAAAAACTATGTTTTAACTATACCCGGACCGCACGCCTTCTAGCCTAGGCATAGAGTGCTGCTTGCATTCTTTCAGTGGATCTCTATCCGCTATCCGTTTGCTTTAGTTCTAGTTAATGCATAGCACCAACACACATTTTTTACAATTGAATTTACTCTACTTGCGGCACAATTGAAAAGCAACAAGTAGGACTGAGTTAATCAAACACATATTTGTGGGGATTGCCATAGTAGTGCCATTGTAAACCCCTGTAGTTTAGAAATATGTGTGACAGCGTGTCTCCAGGTCTCTATTGTGGGAAGATCCATTTTTTTCCAGTTTAATGGTATCAACCTTTTAGCAGTGTTAACCATTATTGTCAGGAGTGATAGTCTAAACTTACATTTAATCTTGGGAAAAAGGTTGAAAATTAGAGTCTACATGGTGAAAGGCAGGGGGGTGTTTAATACTTGGTCGATTTCCTTTTTAATGGATTCCCATTATTCTTGAGCTATTTGGCATTGCCACCATATTTGTGATGGAGTTCCACTGTTTTGGCAGCCCCTCCAGCATGATGCTGGAGCACTGGGGAATAATTGGTGCAAACGTGTTGGTGTGTAATACCATCTGCACAACAGTTTGAGATTCATTTCCAGTATGGAGATCGAGGGGGTGGATTTGCTCATGTATTTGAAAATGTCTTACCATGTCTGTTCTGGGATGGGGTTATCAATCTCTCTCTCCCACCCCTTGATATAGGATGGTAAGGTTTTGTAGTGGGACGTTTGAAGTTGTTTATGTACTATTGAGAGGATACCTCTATTTGGGAGTTGATTAATGCATACGTTTTCAAAGGGGGTCAGGGGGCGCGTGAAGTGTGCTTTAAATGTGTTCGCAGATAGAAAGTGCACTAGTTGGGAATATGTTAGCCAACGTTGAAGTCTGTTGTTGCACTTAGCGACTAGATCAGTTTGTGGTTTGACCTTCCCGTCTTTAAAGAAAGTGTAAACTGGGAGAGCATCCCCCAAGGTTACTGTAGGAGATTCATTCGCTGTGACTTTTAAAGGGCAGGCTGTGTTTCCTACTATTGGAGTCAGAGGAGAAATCATTGTTGAGATGTTTATATATTGTTTTATCGTCTTATCCCATATTTTGTATGTTTCTCGGGTTGGGGTTGAAATAGTGTTTGGGAATGATCTCTGATTAGGGGGGAGCCAGCAATTCCCACCCAGGTTATTGTGGTTGGCCAAATGGGTTTCCAGCTGTACCCACTCCTTATCCCCAGCATGCCTACACCAGTCTACCACCCTAGACATAAAGGTGGCCAGTCTATAGTGCTGTATGTTGGGCGCCCCAATGCCCCCTAACTCCCTAGGTCTATACAGTGTAGCTGTAGCAATACGTGGGCGTTTATTTGCCCATATGAAATTATTTAACATTTTTTGCAGTCTATGTATCAATGAATCGGGGAGGGATATGGGTAGGGTTTGTAGTAGGTAAAGTATTTTGGGTAGTATAATCATTTTAATGGCGTTAATCCTTCCTAACCATGATAAAAATTTGTTATTCCAGCTTCTCAATAACGAAGTTATGTTTAGGATAAGGCTCTCGTAATTTAGTTTTAGAACGTCCTGTATGTTCTGGGTTATATGGACACCTAAATACTTAATGGCTTTTTTCTGCGCTTTAAATTGAAACTGTTGTTGTAATTTAGCTAATGTGGTAGGTGGTAAGTTAATATGTAATAGTTCAGACTTGGTAATATTGATACTGAAGTTTGAGAATTTCCCATATGTTTCTAATGTGTGTAGCAAAGCGGGGATTGAGTTATCTAGATCGGTGAGGGTGAGAAATATGTCATCCGCATAGAGTGTGACTTTATATTCTGTTAAACCTATTTTATGCCCTGTGATCCTAGGATTGTGTCTTATGTAAGAGGCTAAGATTTCCATGCACAAGACGAATAGTAGCGGCGACAGAGGGCAACCCTGTTGGGTTCCATTATTAATTTGCAATGGGTGTGAGAAAGATTCGTTCAATCTTACTTTTGCCTGAGGTGCATTGTACAGTGCAAATATTCTCGTTATTAGTTCTTGATCGAATCCAAATTTTCAATAGGGTTTGTTTCAAAAATGTCCAATCGAGCCTGTCAAAGGCTTTTTCCCTTATAGAATACGCCCATAACCATCAAATTCCATCCGCGTTCATATCAATGGACGCGGATGGAATTTGATGGTTATGGGCGAATTCTATAAGGGTCATGATCTTGGTAGTGTTATCCCTAGTTTCGCGTGTGGGTGTGAAGCCTGCTTGGTTTATATGTACTAGAAACGGAAGAACTGTGTTAATTCGTGTTGCGAGGATTTTTGCGTATAGTTTAATATCTACATTAAGTAGAGATATCGGGCGGAAATTAGCTGGTGTGTTTGGTTGCTTACCGGGTTTTGGAAGTACTGATACCTGTGCTTCGAGCATCGTGGGTGGGAAAGGGTGTTCGGCTGTGACCTCATTGAACAATTGAGTAAGGTGTGGGGTAAGTATTGAGGAGAAAGCTTTGTAATATTTGGCTGTCAAGCCGTCCGGGCCTGGACTTTTTCCATTAGGTAAATTAATTATTGTGCATTGGAGTTCCTCCGTGGTTATAGGTCTTTTTAAGGCTTGCAATTGTTCCAATGTGATTTTGGGAACTTGGCACTGATTAATGTATGTGTTAAGGTTGAGGAGATGCTCCTCAGATGGTTTTTTTTTTGTAATATTATAGAGTTCCGTATAATAATCTTGGAAAGTGCGGAGGATCTCTTTGGTAGTATAGAGAGGTGTCTTATGGGTTGGGCCTTGTATCTCATATATGAACGATTTAAACCTTTTCTTTTTTAACGCGCGCGCCAATAGTTTACCTGCCCTGTTGCTCTCGTAATAAAACATACTATTTGTTTTTTTATGTAGGGTTTGGTACTCTATTTCTAGAAAATTATCTAAAGCTTTACGGGCTACGTTATATTCCTGCAGTATCGTGGAGTCTGTTGGATTACATTTAAGCGCGTGATCTAGTTTTGTAAACGTGTCTGTTAATGCTTTGTATTGCTGGCGGTAGCGTTGCTGTTGTAGTGCCTTTAATTTTATTAGTTCTCCTCTGATCACACATTTGTGCGCCTCCCAAATTATGTAGTTATCGTTAAGCAAGTTGACATTGTGATTAAAATACTCTGTTAGAAGTGTTCAGACTGTATCTAATGTGTTTGGGTTGTTTAATAGGGTTTCATCTAACTTCCAACTATAGGGTTGCATACTTCATTCCATGAGAATCTTAGTGTTACCGCTGAGTGGTCAGACCATGAGGTCGGTGAGATCTCGCAGCGGCGTATAGAGGTTAATCCCTTTTGGTTAGTAAATATATAATCCAATCTGCTGTAGGATTTGTTGGGATTTGAGAAAAAGGTGTAATCCCTTTTGTCAGTGTGTATAAAGCGCCAAATGTCATATAAACTAAGGTTTTTCAAATTTTTCCACAGAGTCGTGTAGATTTTTTTAGATGTCAAGATTTTGGGGTTAGAGCTATCCTTTTTTGGTTGTAGGGGAAAATTAAAATCACCTGCTAAATATATAGGGCCTTTCGCGAGATCTAAAATATTCTTGAATGTATTCTGGAAGAAGGGGGCCTGTTTAGAATTTGGTGCATATATGTTCACTAATGTGACCTAAAAACCTACCCTCCCTATCTTTAATTGTGCGAGTTAACGTGAATGGTAGGTCTTTTCTAAGAAGAATGCTAACCCCTGCTTTTTTATTGGGTCCTGAACTGTGGAAGTGTGTTGTGAATATTTTCCCAAAATACTTGGGTTCCTTGTTGTGTTGAAAGTGGGTTTCCTGTAGGAAAAGAATGTCTGCTTGTCTTTTGGCTAAGTCTGATAATGCTTTGGAGTGTTTGTGGGGTGAATTCAGGCCCTTAGCGTTCTGTGTCAGTAGTGTGAGAACGCGTGCGTCATTACCTGTGGACTGTGTCATCGTCACTTACATAGAGGAGCATATGTGTCTGGAATGTAGCACGGTATCTGGTACAAGGACTGTATATGGTATCGGTAAGAATACAGCTTCTCTGCAAAACAGGTCCATAACAATATAAACTTTGCAAACAACAAAAAGAAAATACAAACATACAAACAGACAAATATAATGTGAAACAATTACTTGAACATAAACTCAAAACTCTCTTCCTAATATAGGGCATATTGAGAGTGCTAATTGGGGAATTTATCAGTAAATTGCAATAACAAGCCCTAGCATATCTAGTTAGGAATTATCTATTCTGGCTAGCAAATTTTATGGACTAACTAGTCACATACTCCAATAATCTATACAACAAACAGTATGGGGGTTTAATCTTGCTAAGCACATCCCGAGATTTTACATGTTAAGCTGTATGGGCCCATGAGGCCGTGCTAACGTGACCCATGTTAGAACCATTTTGTAAATTTTATGTATTATCAAGGCACCTATTCCGTGAGCCCACACAACCAACAGTATAAGAATTCGTCCATCTTTCAAACCTTCTTAGGCAAATCTGGTACTCCTACACGGCAAGCTAAATAGGCTCAAGGTGTTGTGTTAGAGCATCCCGAACCAGGAGCACTTTGTCTTGGTGATGTGGAGACTGTAGCTTTTCCTTTCTTGGCCGACACGGTTTGCCATGTCGCCGCCTTTGTGTTTGGTCTCTTGATAGCAGGCATCGTTGCCTCAGCAGTATGGCCTGTCTCTATAGGGTCAATACCCAAAGATGAACAAAATGTAGAAATGTCCTCTGGAGACTTACAAATGAGTCTAGTGTTATCCTTGATTACCCATATCTGTGCAGGGAAACCCCATCTGTAGGGGATCTTTTGGTTCCGCAGTGATGTCGTGAGGGGTGCGAACTCCTTTCTTTTTTGCAGAGTTTCATATGATAAGTCTTGGCAGAACTGTACTACAGTGCCCCTAAATCTAATTGGTTGATTCTTGCGAGACTGATTTAGCAACATCTCTTTCTCTAAGAAGTTTTTAAATCGTATAACAATGTCTCTAGGGGGTGCTGTAGCAGGGGGTTTAGGGCGAAGGGATCGGTGTGCTCTCACCCACTGAATATCTGTAGTATGGGAAGATTCTTTGATATGCTGGAATAAAGCTTGTAGATACACTGGGAAATCTCAGGGTAAGACATCCTCAGGTACCCCACGGATTCTAAATTCTTTCGCCGACTGCGATTCTCCAGATCTTCCAATTTTTCTTGGAGGGTATATATAATTTCCTGTTGCGATGATACTCACTCAGTTAAGACATTTACTTCTTCTTTTAGTTGGTCTTGGGTGTTCTCCAGTGATTCCATTTGAAATCCCAGAGTATGGATATCTTGTGCCATAGTGGCCAGCTCTTCCCTTATGCATGTGCGCACTATGGCCTAGATTTAGAGTTTTGCGGCCAAAGGGGTGCGTTAGCTACGCGTGCTTTTTTCTGGCCGCACCTTTTAAATACCGCTGGTATTTAGAGTTCACAGAATGGCTGCGTTAGGCTCCAAAAAAGGAGCGTAGAGCATATTTACCGCAACTTCAACTCTCGATACCAGCGGTGCTTACGGACGCGGCCAGCTTCAAAAACGTGCTCGTGCACGATTCCCCCATAGAAAACAATGGGGCTGTTTGAGCTGAAAAAAAACCTAACACCTGCAAAAAAGCTGCGTTCAGCTCCTAACGCAGCCCCATTGTTTGCTATGGGGAAACACTTCCTACGTCTGCACCTAACACTCTAACATGTACCCCGAGACTAAACACCCCTAACCTTACACTTATTAACCCCTATTCTGCCGCCCCCGCTATTGCTGACACCTGCATATTTTTTTTAACCCCTAATCTGCCGCTCCGTAAACTGCCGCTACTTACATTATCCCTATGTACCCCTAATCTGCTGCCCCTAACACCGCCGACCCCTATATTATATTTATTAACCCCTAATCTGCCCCCCACAACGTCGCCTCCACCTGCCTACACTTATTAACCCCTAATCTGCCGAGCGGACCGCACCGCTATTATAATAAAGTTATTAACCCCTAATCCGCCTCACTCCCACCTCAATAACCCTATAATAAATAGTATTAACCCCTAATCTGCCCTCCCTAACATCGCCGACACCTAACTTCAAACATTAACCCCTAATCTGCCGACTGGAGCTCAACGCTATTCTAATAAATGTATTAACCCCTAAAGCTAAGAATAACACTAACACTAACACCCCCCTAAGTTAAATATAATTTAAATCTAACGAAATAAATTAACTCTTATTAAATAAATTATTCCTATTTAAAGCTAAATACTTACCTGTAAAATAAATCCTAATATAGCTACAATATAAATTATAATTATATTATAGCTATTTTAGGATTTATATTTATTTTACAGGTAACTTTGTATTTATTTTAACCAGGCACAATAGCTATTAAATAGTTAAGAACTATTTAATAGCTAAAATAGTTACAAAATTACCTGTAAAATAAATTCTAACCTATGTTACAATTAAACCTAACACTACACTATCAATAAATTAATTAAATAAAATACCTACAATTATCTACAATTAAACCTAACACTACACTATCAATAAATTAATTAAATACAATACCTAAAAATAAATACAATTAAATAAACTAACTAAAGTACAAAAAATAAAAAAGAAGTAAGTTACAAGAAATAAAAAATATTTACAAACATTAGAAAAATATTACAACAATTTTAAACTAATTACACCTACTCTAAGCCCCCTAATAAAATAACAAAGACCCCCAAAATAAAAAAAATGCCCTACCCTATTCTAAATTACAAAAGTTCAAAGCTCTTTTACCTTACCAGCCCTGAACAGGGCCCTTTGCGGGGCATGCCCCAAAGAATTCAGCTCTTTTGCCTGTAAAAAAACACATACAATACCCCCCCCCCCAACATTACAACCCACCACCCACTTACCCCTAATCTAACCCAAACCCCCCTTAAATAAACCTAACACTAAGCCCTTGAAGATCTTCCTACCTTATCTTCACCTCGCCGGGGATCACACCGATCGGTCCTGGCTCCAAAATCTTCATCCAACCCAAGCGGGGGCTGGTGATCCATAATCCTGCGGCTGAAGAGGTCCAGAAGAGGCTCCAAAGTCTTCATCCTATCCGGGAAGAAGAGGCGATGATCCAGACCGGCAACCATCTTGATCCAAGCTGCATCTTCTATCTTCATCCGATGAGGAACGGCTCCATCGTGAAGACCTCCAGCGCGGACCAATCTTCTTCCTCCGACGTCCAACTGAAGAATGACGGTTCCTTTAAGGGACGTCATCCAAGATGGCGTCCCTCGAATTCCGATTGGCTGATAGGATTATATCAGCCAATCGGAATTAAGGTAGGAAAATTCTGATTGGCTGATGGAATCAGCCAATCAGAATCAAGTTCAATCCGATTGGCTGATCCGATCAGCCAATCAGATTGAGCTTGCATTCTATTGGCTGATCGGAACAGCCAATAGAATGCGAGCTCAATTATTTAATTAATTTATTGATAGTGTAGTGTTAGGTTTAATTGTAACTTAGGTTAGGATTTATTTTACAGGTAAATTTGTAATTATTTTAACTAGGTAACTATTAAATAGTTCTTAACTATTTAATAGCTATTGTACCTGGTTAAAATAAATACAAAGTTGCCTGTAAAATAAATATAAATCCTAAAATAGCTATAATATAATTATAATTTATATTGTAGCTATATTAGGGTTTATTTTACAGGTAAGTATTTAGCTTTAAATAGGAATAATTTATTTAATAAGAGTTAATTTATTTCGTTAGATTTAAATTATATTTAACTTAGGGGGGTGTTAGTGTTAGGGTTAGACTTAGCTTTAGGGGTTAATACATTTATTACAGTAGCGGCGAGATTAGGTCGGCAGATTAGGGGTTAATAATTGAAGTTAGGTGTCGGCGATGTTAGGGAGGGCAGATTAGGGGTTAATACTATTTATTATAGGGTTATTGAGGCGGGAGTGATGCGGATTAGGGGTTAATACATTTATTATAATAGCGCTCAGGTCCGGTCGGCAGATTAGGGGTTAATAAGTGTAGGCAGGTGGAGGCGACGTTGAGGGAGGCAGATTAGGGGTTAATAAATATAATATAGGGGTCGGCGGTGTTAGGGGCAGCAGATTAGGGGTACATAAGTATAACGTAGGTGGCGGTCGGCAGATTAGGGGTTAAAAAAAATGTAATCGAGTGGCGGCGATGTGGGGGGGACCTCGGTTTAGGGGTACATAGGTAGTTTATGGGTGTTAGTGTACTTTAGAGCTCAGTAGTTAAGAGCTTTATAAACTGGCGTTAGCCCAGAAAGCTCTTAACTACTGACTTTTTTTCTGCGGCTGGAGTTTTGTCGTTAGATGTCTAACGCTCACTTCAGACACGACTCTAAATACCGGAGTTAGAAAGATCCCATTGAAAAGATAGGATACGCAATTGACGTAAGGGGATCTGCGGTATGGAAATGTCGCGGCTGAAAAGTGAGCGTTAGACCCTATTATTTGTATGGATCAGTGCGTGCAAGCGGTATATTTACTATGCAATATTTCTATATTTCTAGTCCGCTTACCCCTTGCAGTCGCGGTCTCAGTGTGCCTTAGGGGTATTGTTTGCCTAAGCAGGTCTCCCGTATGTCTCGGCGGATTGCCTTGTTAGTTGCTGCAGAGGTTAGGACCTCACTGTCTGCGCAAGGAGTATCTGATGGCGGTCGGGCTCCACTTCCGGTTCAGGTTGTAGCGTAGTAGGCAATGATCTTGTAATAAATTATATGTCCCGTGTCGGCTGTCATATCTCCATACAAATCAGCTGCTCGTGCTCACTAGTGGTTCAGGAACCATCTCCCACACTGTGCTGCTCAGAAGTTTACATTAATGCCAGAATATTTAGTAGTTTTAGGGCTGCTTGCATGGAGCTCCGGTTTTACACTGCTCTCATGACAGCTTCCGGCTCCGCCCCATCCCTTGCTCATATATCTCATTAGAAATCTTTTTCTTTATTACATATCTTGATTGTTTCTCTGTATATCTGCCACATTATTTTAATGATAATGCACTACTACTGTTACTCCTCCAGCTAAAACAATAGTAATAATAATAATAATGATGCTGCTGATGGTGGTGGCGATGAAAATAAAAGACAAATATGTATTTTGTAAATATATTCTTAAAAACAAGTCAGTATCTCTATTTGACCATTAACCAAGGTTGAACCCCACTAATGTTTATAGAAAAAGAGACTTACTGGAACCATGTATGACAAACATGGGGATATTTGTGAATATTTATACCAGTAATATAATGATAGGAATCATGCAGCTATGTTGGGGACCTTGAATATCATAGAAACAAAACATGGATTATTTTGATAAAGTACAAAAACTTCACAGTAAGCAATTATATACTGACAAGCAGCATTAGCTAATAGCTACATATTAATACTGAAAAATAATATATATTTGTAGGTGTACCTGAATATATAAGTAAATACACATGATCAATTGTACCCCTATATTACATAGCACAGACATATATGATTAATATGCAATATCAAAATGGTGAATTATACTGGACAATTGTCCTGACAAGAGGGAAAGGTGACTGTAAATAAAATGTCCTCGGCATACATTGCAATTTTTAAGAAGTGGGGACTAATTCTTATTCCTTCAATGTCATTGTTATTCAGGATGTGAGATGCTAACAACTCCATAGTTAGTATAAATAATACGTGTGATAACGGACAGCCTTCTTGGGTGCCGTTTTTGTATTGAAAATTAGCAAGATAGTATGCTATTAGCTTTAACTCTCGCTGATGGAGACACGTAGAGCTCAAAAACATGTGATATCATATTTGGGCCAAAACCATAAGCTATAAGTGTTTGTTTTAGGAGTGTCCAGTTAATACAGTTGAAGGCCTTCTCCGCATCAGTGGCAACGAGAAGTGATTTGATATGGAATGCTTTGGCATAGGACATTAGAGTATACACTATTATTGTGTTGTCAATTGCCTCCCGACGAGGGGCAAATCCGATCTGATCAGTGTGGATTATATTGTGAAGAACTTTGTTGATACGTGTTGCTAAAATTTTACCCAGAATTTTGATATCAGTGTTTAATAATGATATGGGTCTATAACTGCTGGGGTCATCTGGAGGTTTGTTTGGTTGTGGTATAAAGGAAATATGTGCTTCTAGCATATTTGTGGATATGGAGTGTCTGTCATCTAATGTTTTAAATAAAGAGAGTAGATGGGGGCTAGGATATCTTTGAAGGTTTTGTAGTAGAAGTTAGTGAGGCTATTGGTCCGGGACTCTTCCGCCTTGGGCAGATCTTATATGACTATTTTGATCTCTTAAAGAGAAATGGGCTTGTCTAGTTGTTCTGTTGCTGATATAGGAAACTTGTCTAATATAAAAGTATTTATTTTAATACTCCCCTCAGGTAACTATTTATTTAATTTTTATCAGTTTTAGTGGTCTTAATAATTCAAACAACAGCTCTTCCAATGGAAATGGATTGACTTTGAAAGGAAAGTGAATAGTCACCTGAGCTACCAATACAGGTGTAGATTACAGGGTAAAAATGGTAGCGCTATAGTGCCCTAACATCTCTAGAGTGGAATCTAGAGCACTCACAGTTACTACCAGATTACAAGTGGAAAGTAAATTGTTAGTGCTTTTGTGAAAGCTTATGACTCACTAACATCTAGAGGACGGGTGGCCAGGCTGCACTAAATATTTTACCTAATAGACTTCCATGGGGCACGCTACAAATCTCAGGTCCTGGCTTTCGCTTGAGTGCTAAGCTGAAGGTGTGTTAAAAAAAAAGAGTTGTGAAGTTATTCACAAAGTCTTAAATTATATTTTAAAAACTCACCACTTTTAATATAAGGAATGTTAGCATGATCCATGCTACCCATTCCATTAAAAGTATAGGGTGCTCTAAAAAAATGTCAGCCTCACAAAGCATTCTCTGGTAAAATTATTTAACCATTGACTTGTAATGCCAGATTGTGTGCTGTTCTTAGCACCGGGCCGTAATATGGATAGTGCATGCTGCGTTATCAAAAGAGCGCCATGTGTAATGTAGGCCGCTGTTTTCATACAGGAAATGTAATGAATTGAAAATGGCGCAAATGCATAATTGAAAGGTTTATCAGCTAATTTTACTGTAGTTTGCCATACAAGATGGGTTTGCAATTAGTTTTAAATATGAGCGTGTTATAAACTTTTTATAGCAGGTTAGCGGTATACCAATAAAAGGTAATAATTCACTCACAGGTAAAAATGCAGCAGTTAGTGTCACTACTTCACTTTCCTTTACATGCACTCTCCTAAGCTAGTAACAGCCTACCTAGATTTAGGCCTCTACTTATCAACGTGTCTACTTTACCTGCCTTCGCCGGCCCAATACGCCCGCCTAAGCTCACCTACCATCGCCGCCATGGACCTGAATACGTTCACCTAAGTTATCAAAAAAGCTGGCAAAAAGCCGCGCACCAAGTACGGGGCAATGAGCAGCGGATTGTGATAGTTATCACTCATCCGATCTCGCTGCTCTTCGGCTTTTTTACAGCTTTATTGACAACCTGTCACTAAGCACCCACACTAACTACACTGTTCTACCCCCTATACCGGCACCCCCGGAGCCCCCCGCAACTAAATAAAGTTAGTAACCCCTAAACCGCCGCTCCCTGTCCCCGCCGCAACTATAATAAATGTATTAACCCCTAAACCGCCACTTCCGGACACCGGCGCCACCTACATTATACCTAGTAACCCCTATCCTGCACCCCTATACCGCCGCCACCTATAATAAAGTTATTAACCCCTATCCTGCTGATTCCGTACCTTGCCGCACCTAAATAAATAGTTTAACCCCTAAACCGCCGTTTCCGGACCCCGCCGCAACCTATATTAAACTTATTAACCCCTAATCTGCCCCCCCTACACCGTCGCCACCTATAATAAATTTATTAACCCCTATCCTGCCCCCCCTACACCGCCGCCACTGTAATAAAATTATTAACCCCTAAACCTAAGTCTAACACTAACCCTAACACCCCCCTAACTTAAATATTAATTAAATACATCTAAATAAATGTAACTCTTATTAACTAAATGAATCCTATATAAAACTAAATACTTACCTTTAAAATAAACCCTAATATAGCTACAATATAAATAATAATTATATTGTAGCTATCTTAGGATTTATTTTTATTTTACAGGTAACTTTCAATTTATTTTAACTAGGTACAATAGCTATTAAATAGTTATTAACTATTTAATAGCTACCTAGTTAAAATAAAGATAAATTTACCTGTAAAATAAAAACTAACCTAAGTTTCAATTACACCTAACACTACACTATACTTTAATAAATTATTCCTATTTAAAACTAAATACTTACCTGTAAAATAAACCCTAAGATAGCTAAAATGTAATTAATAATTACATTGTAGCTATTGTAGGATTTATATTTATTTTACACGTAACTTTGTATTTATTTTAGCTCGTTAGAATAGTTATTAAATAGTTATTAACTATTTAATAACTACCTAGCTAAAAGAAATACAAAATTACCTGTAAAATAAATCCTAACCTAAGTTACAATTAAACCTAACACTACACTATCATTAAATAAATTAAATACAAATACCTACAAATAAATACATATAAATACACTAACTAAAGTACAAAAAATAAAAAAAGAACTAAGTTACAAAAAATAAAAAAATAATTTACAAACATTATAAAAATATTACAACAATTTTAAGCTAATTACACCTACTCTAAGCCCCCTAATAAAAAACAAAGCCCCCCAAAATAAAAAAAAATCCCTACCCTATTCTACATTTAAAAGATACCAGCTCAATTACCTTACCAGCCCTTAAAAGGGCCTTTTGCGGGGCAAGCCCCAAAGAATTCTGCTCTTTTGCCTGTAAAATAAAAATACAACCCCCCCAACATTAAAACCCACCACCCACATACCCCTAATCTAACCCAAACCCCCCTTAAATAAACCTAACACTACCCCCTGAAGATCTTCCTACCTTGAGTCGTCTTCACTCAGCCTAGCCGAATTCTTCATCCAAGTGGGGGCTGAAGAGGTCCATCATCCGGCTGAAGTCTTCATCCAAGCGGGGGCTGAACAGGTCCATCATCCGGCTGAAGTCTTCATCCAAGCGGGGGCTGAAGAGGTCCATCATCCCGCTGAAGTCTTCATCCAAGCGGGGGCTGAAGAGGTCCATCATCCGGCTGAAGTCTTCATCCAAGCAGGGGCTGAAGAGGTCCATCATCCGGCTTAAGTCTTCTATCAAGCTGCATCTTCAATCTTCTTTCTTCCGGATCCATCTTCATCCCGCCAACGCGGAACATCCTTCCTCCACGACGAACTCCCGATGAATGAAGGTTCCTTTAAGGGATGTCATCCAAGATGGCGTCCCTCGAATTCCGATTGGCTGATAGGATTCTATCAGCCAATCGGAATTAAGGTAGGAATAATCTGATTGGCTGATGGAATCAGCCAATCAGATTCAAGTTCAAACCGATTGGCTGATCCAATCAGCCAATCAGATTGAGCTCGCATTCTATTGGCTGATCGGAACAGCCAATAGAATGCGAGCTCAATCTGATTGGCTGATTGGATCAGCCAATCGGATTGAACTTGAATCTGATTGGCTGATTCCATCAGCCAATCAGATTATTCCTACCTTAAATCCGATTGGCTGATAGAATCCTATCAGCCAATCGGAATTCAAGGGACGCCATCTTGGATGACGTCCCTTAAAGGAACCTTCATTCATCGGGAGTTCGTCGTGGAGGAAGGATGTTCTGCGTCGGCGGGATGAAGATGGATCCGGAAGAAAGAAGATTGAAGATGCCGCTTGATAGAAGACTTCAGCAGGATGATGGACCTCTTCAGCCCCTGCTTGGATGAAGACTTCAGCCAGATGATGGACCTATTCAGCCCCCACTTGGATGAAGACTTCAGCCTGATGATGGACCTCTTCAGCCCCCGCTTGGATGAAGACTTCAGCCGGATGATGGACCTCTTCAGCCCCCGCTTGGATGAAGAATTCGGCTCGGCTGAGTGAAGACGACTCAAGGTAGGAAGATCTTCAGGGGGGTAGTGTTAGGTTTATTTAAGGGGGGTTTGGGTTAGATTAGGGGTATGTGGGTGGTGGGTTTTAATGTTGGGGGGTTGTATTTTTATTTTACAGGCAAAAGAGCAGAATTCTTTGGGACATGCCCTTTTAAGGGCTGGTAAGGTAATTGAGCTGTTATCTTTTAAATGTAGAATAGGGTATGGAATTTTTTTTATTTTGGGGGGCTTTGCTATTTTAATAGGGGGCTTAGAGTAGGTGTAATTAGCTTAAAATTGTTGTAATATTTTTATAATGTTTGTAAATTATTTTTTTATTTTTTGTAACTTAGTTCTTTTTTTATTTTTTGTACTTTAGTTAGTGTATTTATATGTATTTATTTGTAGGTATTTGTATTTAATTTATTTAATAATAGTGTAGTGTTAGGTTTAATTGTAACTTAGGTTAGGATTTATTTTACAGGTAATTTTGTATTTCTTTTAGCTAGGTAGTTATTAAATAGTTAATAACTATTTAATAACTATTCTAACTAGCTAAAATAAATACAAAGTTACCTGTAAAATAAATATAAATCCTACAATAGCTACAATGAAATTATTAATTACATTGTAGTTATCTTAGGGTTTATTTTACAGGTAAGTATTTAGTTTTAAATAGGAATAATGTATTAAAGTATAGTGTAGTGTTAGGTGTAATTGTAACTTAGGTTAATTTTTATTTTACAGGTAAATTTGTCTTTATTTTAACTAGGTAGCTATTAAATAGTTAATAACTATTTAATAGCTATCGTACCTAGTTAAAATAAATTGAAAGTTGCCTGTAAAATAAAAATAAATCCTAAGATAGCTGCAATGTAATTATTATTTATATTGTAGCTATATTAGGGTTTATTTTAAAGGTAAGTATTTAGTTTTAAATAGGATTAATTTAGTTAATAAGAGTTAATTTATTTAGATGTATTTAATTAATATTTAAGTTAGGGGGGTGTTAGGGTTAGTGTTAGACTTAGGTTTAGGGGTTAATAATTTTATAACAGTGGCGGCAGTGTAGGGGGGTCAGGATAGGGGTTAATAAATTTATTATAGGTGGCGACGGTGTAGGGGGGCAGATTAGGGGTTAATAAGTTTAATAAAGGTTGCGGCGGGGTCCGGGAGCGGCAGTTTAGGGGTTAAACTATTTATTTAGTTGCGGCGGGGTCTGGGATCTGCAGGATAGGGGTTAATAACTTTATTATAGGTGGCGGCGGTATAGGGGGGGCAGGATAGGGGTTACTAGGTATAATGTAGGTGGCGGCGGGGTCCGGGAGCGGCGGTTTAGGGGTTAATACATATATTATAGTTGCGGCGGGGACAGGGAGTGGCGGTTTAGGTGTTAATCAGTTTATTAGCGTGGCGGTGGTCTCCGGGAGTGGCGGTTTAGGGGGTAATAAGTTTATTATAGTTGCGGCGGGGTCTGGGAGCGGCGGTTTAGGGGTAATAACTTTATTTAGTTGCGGCGGTGTAGGGGGGCAGATTAGGGGTGTTTAGACTCGGGGTACATGTTAGGGTGTTAGGTGCAGACATCTCCCATAGGAATGAATGGGATGTCTGGCAGCAGCAAACATGAACTTTCGCTATGGTCAGACTCCCATTGATTCCTATGGGATCCGCCGCCTCCAGGGTGGCGGTTTGAAAACCAGGTACGCTGGGCCGGAAAAGTGCCGAGCGTACCTGCTAGTTTTTTGATAACTAGCAAAAGTAGTCAGATTGTGCCGCACTTGTGTGAGGAACATCTGGAGTGACATAAGAATCAATCTGTGTCGGACTGAGTCAGGTGGATCGAAGCTTACGTCACAAAATTCTACTTTTGCCGGTGTCTAGGGCTTGATAACTACGGCGAATCAGCCTCGCCTCAAATACGCTGCGGAATTCCAGCGTATTTGAGGTAGACACGTTGATAAGTAGAGGCCTTAACCTTTAATAAAGGAGGCCAAGACATTAAATATATACATTGTTTAAAAGTTGTTTAAAATTGCATCCTCTATCTGAATCACGAAAGTTTAATTTTGACTTTACTGTCCCTTTAAGTTAGGTTGATGTAAAGTGTTTATAGCTTCCTTTTCGCTTTTACAAACCATCTCATACCATTTTACAAGTACATTAATATTTTGTAAAAGGTGTAGCTTAAAGGGACAGTGTGCTGTGATTTTTTTTCGTCTTTAATGTTTTCCCAAGGATTATTTTATGTGCAGCGCTTTAGAAATTTGTGGCGCTATACAAATAAATGATAATAATAATAATATTAAATTTACAGTAAAAAAAACACATTATTGTTTAATCCATTTGTGCTGGAGCATTATGTGTATACAGTATATGTGACTATGATATGTATTTTACATGCATTATATTGTAAACATGTTCTTTATACATTTTGATTATTCTAAAAAAAGTTTATATTTTGATATTGTTTTTAAAAAGAAGATTAACATTAAACTGTATCTCACTATACCAACTGTGTTTATGCAGATGGCATAAACGGGGTTGGTAGTGTGAGATTGCACAAATGCATGCGTTATAGTGCGATACAGTTTTGCAAGAAAGAAGCAGTTCATTAGTTAGTATCGCTTGAGCGCGAAAGCTTATAATACAAGAGCACAGACGCTTGTTATAAACTCGGGGTAGCAGTTTCACATAAGCGTAATTTACACTAGAAATCTCACACAAAATAAAGCACCACTTGAAATCTAGGCCAATGTGTACGAATCACACATAATAATCAAAGAAAAATGCATCAGTGAAATTGAGCTAAAATTAATAACCAATTTAGGACCAGATTACAAATGTAGCGCTAATTAACCCCTTAATGACCAGACCATTTTTCAATTTTCTTACCCTTAATGACAATGGCTATTTTTACATTTCTGCTGTGTTTGTGTTTAGCTGTAATTTTCCTCTTACTCATTTACTGTACCCACACATATTATATACCGTTTTTCTCGCCATTAAATGGACTTTCTTAAGATACCATTATTTTCATTATGTCTTATAATTTACTACAAAAAAAAATAATAAAATATGAGGAAAAAATGGAAAAAAACACACTTTTTCTAACTTTGACCCCCAAAATCTGTTACACATCTACAATCACCAAAAAACACCCATGCTAAATAGTTTCTAAATTTTATCCTGAGTTTAGAAATACCCAATGTTTACATGTTCTTAGTTTTTTTTTGCAAGTTATAGGGCCATAAATACAAGTAGCACTTCGCTATTTCCAAACCACTTTTTTTCAAAATTAGCGCTAGTTACATTGGAACCCTGATATCTGTCAGGAATACCTGAATATCCCTTGACATGTATATATTTTTTGTTAGAAGACAACCCAAAGTATTGATCTAGGCACATTTTGGTATATTTTATGCCACCATTTCACCGCCAAATGCGAGCAAATAAAAAAAAAACTTTACATTTTTCACAATTTTAGGTTTCTCACTGAAATTATTTACAAACAGCTTGTGCTATTATGGCACAAATTGTTGTAAAAGCTTCTTTGGGATCCCCTTTGTTCAGAAATAGCAGACTTATATGGCTTTGGCACTGATTTTTGGTAATTAGAAGGCCGCTAAATGCTGCTGCGCACCACACGTAAATTATGCCCAGCAGTGAAGGGGTTAATTAGGTAGGTTGTAGGGAGCTTGCAGGGTTAATTTTAGCTTTAGGGTAGAGATCAGCCTCCCACCTGACACATCCCACCCCCTGATCCCTCCCAAACAGCTCTCTTCCCTCCCCCACCCCACAAATGTCCCCGCCATCTTAAGTACTGGCAGAAAGTCTGCCAGTACTAAATAAAAGGAGTTTTTTTTTTTTTAATAAAAAAAATAAAATATTTTAGCTGTGATGGACTCCTGCCTTAGCCCCAACCTCCATGATCCCCCCCCCCCAGCTCTCTAACCCTCTCCCCTATCTAATTGCGGCCATCTTGGGTACTGGCAGCTGTCTGCCAGTACCCAATTTGCCCCAAAAACAAGTGTTTTTTGTTCTTTTGCTTTTTTTTATTTTTTCTGTAGTGTAGCAGCCCCCCACAATACCCCTATCCCCCTCCCCCTCCCAGATCCTTTTTATATTATTTTTAAAAAATATATTCCCCCCCCCCCCCCTCTTCCCTCCTCATTAGTGTCAGTGTCAGTGCCAGCTAATGCGCGCTCGCGCACGCGCACACGCGCGCACGCTCCCGGCACCCGGCGTGCACATTGCACTTCTAGGAACCGGATGCCGGGTAGCGATGGGCCGCCCACCCGCCTCCCTGTTAAGCTCCCACCCACCAACGAACCGGCACCATCGCTACCGGTGCAGAGAGGGCCACAGAGTGGCTCTCTCTGCATCAGAGTCTTCTAAATGGTATTGCAGGATGCCTCCATATGGAGGCATCACTGCAATACCCTGAGAGCTGCTGGAAGCGATTGCGATCGCTTCCAGCACTCTCTTAGACAACTGACGTACCAGGTACGTCCATTGTCATTAACTGTTAGTTAATGCATGACGTACCTGGTACGTCAGTTGTCATTAAGGGGTTAATGCTCCCTCTCAAATGATTGCACTCGACTCGTAATCTGGCTCTTAATCAGAGATATGAAGAGTGTGAAGGATACATTTTTAAGCAATATTCATGAAAAAAGCTAGTAAATAGAAAGAAATATACAAAACATGTTTAAACCAGAGCAATTATGACAAAAGCAAGGGCCTTTGCCTTCAGAAGTGTCTGATGGCTGCCCAGGTGGTATTGAGGATTAAAGTAGAGAAACTAAAATGTAAACTTTTTTAATGTAATTTTCTAGTTTTTTTTTTGCGGGGGGGGGGGGGGGGGGTTAAATTAAGAGTGAATCTAATGGTTGAAAGGGAATCCATGTAGTTTATGCCTTTGGATGAGACATGTAGGGGGTAGGATGGAGATTTGCACAGGTCTCTTGAGTGTTGGAGGGTGTGCATTGGGGAAGGCAGCTTATGGTGTAAGATAAAGACAGTAAGACAGTTTTGTGAATGGGGAAGGGTCAGCTCTGTGGTGAAAATCACAATCAGATCTAATAGTGGAGTGAGCATCACTGTTTTAGGTTAATCTGAGATTGTGGTTAGGGTTTATTGTGTTATGGGGAATACTGATGATATTTAAAGAAAAGTAACAAACAGACATAGGGAGGCTCTATTATTTAGTAACTCTCAAACAGTTAAGCTGATAATCAACCATTCTTAGATTGTAACCATTTCTCTGTAATTGTACTACAAGAGAAAAGGATTTTTTTTTTGCTTTTTTTTTTCGACAGCAACTCAATTTCCTTGAGAGGACTGAGATCTAATGCTTTGTGTTTTGCATAATAATACATTTCTATTGTATTGACAATATTGGAATGCCATAGAGAAATATCAACTGACATAACAATTGCAAAAGGAAATTGTACAGGTTAAATTATGACATATTCAATCGACAATTATCATTTTGGCATAACATTGAAAGCTTTATTAATACACATGCAAATAATAATTAACAAAATATGAAATAAAGAACATCAACATGTTATGCTAATTCAGAGAAATTTAATTTTAATAACAAAAAATCAGCATAGCTAGCCATGCTAAGAATTTGAACTTTGATTGACACCAACAAATTAAACTTTTGGAATGACACAGATGGTACAGTGTTACAGAAAAGCAGAATGAAATTATGTTCTGAACCAAAATAATGTAATGTAACCTAAAATAATTGTTTCTTTGTTATATTTTCAGTAACAAATACATTTATGAAACATATATAGGATGCACTGTAATTCCCACATTTTCACTATCTATTTTTTTCTCAGTCCCCATTGGGGTGGATGCCAGAGGATTGGTGGGGCGCCTTTTCTTGAAGCCCCCACCAAAAAAACATATTGTAGATGGGGAATTACAGTTCTATTTTAAACAATAGAATTCCCAGATAAGTTAATTAAGTATTTTTAATCATTGGGATCTTTCTCCAGAGATGCTACAGACGTTACTTTCTATTTTTGTAATGAAAACAAATACTCGTCCCATATAAATCGTATAGAATGAAAGAGGTTTAATTGCTTAGTTTGTTGAAAACTGTATTGTTCTAATGATAATACATTTTGTTTGTGGTAGAATAGTCATCTTCAAGGCATATAGGGGCATATTTATCAAGCTCCAAATGGAGCTTGATGCCCTGCGTTTCTGGCGAGCCTGCAGGCTCGCCAGAAACAGCAGTTATGAAGCAGCGGTCACAAAGACCGCTGCTCCATAACCTCTCTGCCTGCTCTGAGCAGGCGGACAGACATCGACGGAAATCAAGCCGATCGAGTACGATCGGGTTGATTGACACCCCCTTGCTGGGCGTCAATCAACCCGATCGTACAGGGGGGCAGTGTTGCACCAGCAGCTCTTGTGAGCTGCTGGTGCAATGCTGAATACGGCGAGCGTATTGCTCGCCGTATTCAGCGAGATCTGTCGGACCTGATCCGCACTATCGGATCAGGTCCGACAGACCTTGATAAATTGGGGCCATAGTGTCTTATGTTGCCATTTGTTCAATTTGGATTGTATGTCTTTAACGGATTCTGGTAATTTAATGAAAATAAGAGTCCCAGGGCATATTTAATGTGATTTCCTAGGTATGTCAATGATTTGGGTTTAATTACAGAACTATATTTTGTAATTATTCTGATTTAGTGGAATTTATTTAAAAATTTGCTGTATTCTTCCTATTCTAAATCTAACGCTGCAGTGGAGATGTTAATGTCAGCAAGATATGGTCAGCATATAACGTTCATTTGCATTGTGATTGATCTATGGTCAATCCTGATATTCCTGAGTTATTAGAAATTTTTGAGGCCAGTACTTTCATTGCTAGTGCGGATAGAAGTGGGGAAAGGGGGCAATCTTGGTGTGTACCACTGGAAATGAAGAATGGGTGAGATAGGGAGTCATTAGATCTGATATTCGCGGATGAATAGCTATATAGAGCAAAAATTCTTGCAATCAAAGCCTTTCCAAAACCAAAGTTTCAGGTCCACTGCTTCTTAACTTGTGACTGCAATAATCCCAATCAGATAAGATCAGGATGATTGTGCGGCATTGCACAAGCATTTCACAAAAAATGCTTGTGCAATGTTTAATCCCAACAGGGTATGCTGTCGTCATTTAGCGATGCCGGGCCGACATGATTCACTAGAGCGAATCATGTCTGCCCGGTCTTTAAAAAAATTTACCCCATAGGACGGAAATTTGATGCAGTATTAGGGATTTTACCTGGTTTTGGAAGTACCGAGACTTGAGCTTCTAACCTACTAGAAGGAAAGGGACACTGTTCTTCGATGTTATTGAACATGGAATGGAGATAGGGGATTAAGTGTAAGGCATATACATAATAATAATAAACTGTGAAGCCATCTGGGCCTGGGCTTTGCCCAGTATCCATGTCCTAAATGGCTGCCAATATTTACATAGATGAGATAGGGGCATATAAATCTTTCACTTGTTATTTAGTTGGTCCAGGAAGGGAAGTTGTTACCAAACAAGCTTGGAAATTAAAATTTTTGTTGTCTAGTTTTTCAAATGTATTTATGTTATTTGATTTTGTAAACTATTCTTCAAATTGTGATAACATTTTAGAGGTTGTATTATTTTTTAATTTTGTTGGGGTAACAAGTTCATGCACATAGGATTTTTTTATTTCATGATTCAAATAGAGCATACAATTTTAAGCAACTTTGTAATTTATTGTTATTATCACATTTTCTTTGTTCTTTTGGTATCTTTATTTGAGAAGCCACCAATCAGCAAGCGCTACCCAGATGAAACAAAAATGGGCCAGCTCTGAAGCCTACATTTCTGCTTTTTCAAATAAAGATTCCAAGAGAAGAAAGAAAAAATCATAATAGGAGTAAATTAGAAAGTTGCTTAAAATCTCTATCTAAATCATGAAAGAAAAAAAAAAATGGGTTTAGTATCCCTTTAAGCATTCTTGCTAGCAGTTTACTGTCTCTATTATTCTCATAATAGAATATTTGTTTTCTTCTCATCACAAGCTTATTATATTCGTGAAGTAACAACTTTTGAAGAGTTTGGCGTGTTTTTTTATTTTGTGAGTTCAGTTTATGATCATATTCTAATTTAAATAATCAGTTAACTCAATATATTGTATTCTCCCTTTTTTCTGATTTGTGCTTTGGTTTTAATGAACTCTTCCCTCATGAAGCAAGCACTTATGTGCCTCCCACACTATGAATGGGTCATTATTTGGAAGTGAGTTGAATGAGAAATACTCTTTACATGAAGTATCGAGCTTCTCCTTTAGTTTGGGACAGTTGAGAATGGAGTAATATAATTTCCAAATGAAGGGATATAGAGGGTAGTTGGTCTGACCATACAGTGTGAGATATAGAGGATGTGAATATGTTAGCAACGCCAGATTGATTTGCCAATATGTAAACTATTCTACTACATGCACGATTTGGGGTGGAGAGAAATTTATTGTCTCATTTCTTAGGGTGTACAAATCTCCAGGTGTTATACAGATTATGATCTCTCAGTAATTTTCCTAGATGTCTGGTGGTATGTCTAGAAGTAGTAGGATTTGGATCAGAGCTATCAATATCAGGGTGAAATGGGATATTAAACTCTCCGCCCACACGTTGCCTTTACAAATATCTAAGATACGTTGGAATATTTTTCAATAGAAGATGAGTTGTTTTATATTCGGGACATAAATATTGATAAGGGTAACAGGTTTACCATATAACAGGCCCCCAAAAATCTGCCTGCTGGTGCAGACACTTTCAACCATTTTTTGCATAAACACAGATTTTCTAATTCTCAGAACTGCAAGTGTACCCTGCTGACATCTGATGACTATTGGCGATATCTATCAAGCCGTCAACTTTGTTGCATTTGCCGGCACCAATACGCTCGCCTAACATCACCTAAAATCAAGTCTGCGTATCTCAATACGCTCTCCATATTTATAAAAAAAGCCGGCAAAAAGACACGCACCAAGTACGGGGCGATGAGCATCGGACTGTTGTTAACTAGCAGTCTATTAGGCTTTTTACCAACTTTATTTATACCCTGTCACTAAACGCCGCCACTATACTAAAATGTTTAACCCCTATCCCGGTGCTCCCTGACTCCGTCGCAACATAAATAAAGTTTTTAACCCCTATCCCGCCACTCCCCGACCCCGCCGCAACATAAATAAAGTTATTAACCCTTATCCCGCTGCTCCCCGACCATGCCACCACGAAATAAATGTATTAACCCCTAAACCTCTGGCCTCCCACATCACTACCACTAACTAAACCTATTAGCCCCTAAACCGCCAGCCCCTAACATCACCATAAACTATATTAAGCTATTAACCCCTAAACCTAACAACCTGCTAACTTTAAATTAAAATTACCACATCCCTATCTTAAAATAAATCATCCTATTGGCTGATTGGAACAGTTAATAGAATCAGAGCTGCTCAAATCCTATTGGCTGATTGGAACAGCCAATATGATTTTAGCAGCTCAAATCCTATTGGCTGATTGAAATCTTTCAGCCAATAGGCATGAAACGGACGCCATCTTGGATGACGTCACTTGAATTGAAGTTCCAGTGTACGGCGGTGACCGTATGAAGAGGATGCTCCACGCTGGATGTCTTCAGGATTGACCCACTCCATGCTTGATGGATGAAGATTGAAGATGCCGTCTGGATGAAGACTTCTTGCCGCCTGGATGAGGACTTCGCCGGCAGGATGAAGATAGAAAAGGCCGCCTGGATGAAGACTTCTTGCCGGCTGGATGGATCCTTCAATCGGGACTTCAATAACTGTAAGTGGATTGACAGTGGTTAATGTTAGGTTTATTTAAGTTTTTTGGGTGGGTTTCATTTTTAGATTAGGGTCTGGGCATGTAAAAGAGCTAAATGCCCTTTTAAGGGAAATGCCCATACAAATGCCCTTTTCAGGATAATGGGGAGCTTAGGTTATTTTTTATTTGGGGGGGTTGGTTGGGTGGTGGGCTTTACTATTGGGGGTGTTTGTGGGGGTTTTTACTGGTAAAAGAGCTGATTTCTTTGGGGCAATGCCCCACAAAGGCCCTTTTATTGGCCATTGTTAGTTTATTGTAGGCTAGGTTTTTTTTGTATTTTGATAGGGCTATTAGATTAGGTGTAATTCTTTTTTATTTTTGATAATGTGGTTTTTTTTTTTTCGTAATTTAGTGGGCGTTTTTTGTAACTTAGTGTTTTTTGTAATTTAGTAATTTGAATAAGGTTTTTTTTAAATCTTTTTTTTATTGATTTTTTCAGAAAATAGTTTGAGACAAACATAAATAAACAAAAGCAACTCTTACAGATTTTCCTTAAAGACTACCGTACATAGTAAAAAGACCTCTGTATACATCTCTTGCATTTATATTTCACAGAAGAAGTACTTCAACCTAAACTTAGAAGTTATAACGTAACTCATATCATCAGTGCTGATGTATCTCATCTGCTTTTAAGGACTCTACGAAACCTTGGTTTTCTTGTAACAACTTCACAAAAAACAGAACTTTCTAGAACCTTCTAGTCCCTGTCCGTCAACACAAAACAAACAAACAAACAACAACGCAAGAGAAAATAATTAAAAAAAATAAAAAATTAATTTCTTTGTCCTTTCTTTTTCCTTTATAAAAGAAAATTAACGTTCTCTTTAAAAGAGATGTTGTCTCCAAAAGCTTGGATAGTTCTTTACAAGAATTAGTTGAAGAAAGAGTGGGGAGGAACAGAAATAATCTATCAATTGTAATTGAATATCCCTATGTTGATCGAGGATGACTCTGTCCCATTTAGACATAAATAATTTTAATTTGTTTTCTTGAAAGATCAGGGGATCATGTGGATCTACCACCATTTGATACATTATGTTGTGTGTGAATGCTGCTATACTTGGGGCATTTTTTCCTTTCCATGTTCTTAATATCACCTGTCTAGTTATTAGAATTGCAGTGTTGATCAGTGGCTTATTTGGCGTATCCTTTTCCACATATAAGAAGAATATGTGGGCAACTTCTAGGCGGATCCTGTTTGGAAGATATTTATTTAACCAAAACTCTATCTGTCTCCATAATCTTTGAATTTTTGGACAACTATAGAAAACATGTATTAAATCGGCATTTTGAAGATTACATCTATATCATGAATTAATGCCATGTCTATTCCATTTTGCAATTACTTTAGGGGTAAGATATGCTCTGTTCATAAGTTTATAGTGTGACTCTCTTACAGCTATATCATATGAGTATTTCTCAACTCTTGAAAAACTTTTTTGGAAATAATTCATACTGATAGCTGGAATCTCATTCCTCCAAGAATGGAATAATTTCTCGATTTTAAGTTCTGTTCCTTTCTGAGCTAGAGTCCTATATATATCTGTTAGGGAATGATTGCCCGCATGATATCTATTAATTATAGTCTCCAATTTACCCATCTGCCAAGGAGATGAATCAGTATCTTCAACAGGAATCCGACTAGATATAAAGTGCCTAATTTGTAGATACGCGAAAAATTATCTCTTATCTAGCTTGAATTCTCTTAAAAGAGAATCAAAGGTTTTAATATGCATTGTAAGCGGTTCTAACAATTGAATCACATTTTTCAAATTTTTAGTTGCCCAATTTTTATATATAGAGGACGTACAGCCGCTAATAAAATCTATATTTCCCTGAATGGCTAAATATTTAGAGCAAGTACGATTGATCCCTAATTTGGAGCAAACTTTGCTCCATGCCAGTACTACGTTATGCAATGTATATTTTAGGGTAAAATTTTTTCATATCACTAAGTTGGTTAGAATGAAGATATGATTTAAGCGAGTAAGGGGCAATTATCGCTTCTTCTATTTTATAATTTGTAATATAATCAGCTTCTGTAAGTCAATCCAATGCTATTTTGCATATACATGCAAGGTTATAATTTTGGATGTTGGGGAGGGCAAATCCTCCCATCTCTTTAGGGTCTGTCAGCCTTGCTATTGAAATTCGTTGTTTCTTCAATAGAAAATGGTAAAATTTAGAATCAAATTTTTGAATGTCTGTTTTTCTTAGAAATATTGGAATATTTTGTAGCAAAAATAAGATCTTAGGAAATTGACACATTTTTATTAGTGTGATTTTTGCCGATAAAGTAAGTAGTAGCCTACTCCAGTGCTTAAAGTGATTATCACATTTCTTTCACAGTGGTCCATAATTTATATCATACCATTCTTCTGGGTTCTTTGATAGATTTATTCCTAGGTATTTTATACTTCTCTCTACCAGCCTAAAGGGATTTATCAATAGACTATTTTTTTAATCTTATAATGAGAATTTACTAAACTCTGCAAAAAAATCAAAAGAATTGGTATATTTTTGTGTGGAATTCCTTATATAGAATATCGTCTGCGTAAAGTGATAAAATTGTGTTTTTGTTGACCTGTAATCATACCCTCTAATCTATTTCTAGCTATTATTGCTAGTGGCTCCAATGCTATATCAAATAGTAGTGGGGATAGTGGACATCCTTGCCTTGTACCTTTATTTGAGATAATTTCGGTAGACAGCAGACTGTTTATACTATGGTAGGAAATGTTTTTTTTTTAGAGGAGATCTATATAATTAAAAAAATTACCTTCGAATCTAAATTTCTCCATAGTAGTAAATAAGTGATCCCACAGAACAGAAACGCCTTCTCCGCGTCAATCGTTATTAAGGCAAAATATTGTTGTGTCTTTGACTCTGCTCTGTAGGATGCTAGAGCATGTTCAATAAATATCATTGCTTTTCTTATGTTTTTTTTGCGCTGTCCTACCTGGAATAAAACCAGTCTGATCAATATTTATTATTTCTCCAATTATCCCTTTTAGTCGACCTGCTAAAATGCCAGCCACTATTTTTTAATGGCTATTGAACAATGATATTGGTCTATAAGAATCTATTAAAGTTGGGTCCTTATCCTTTTTAAGTATTAATATAATATTCGATGCTGTAAAACATTTGGAGGGTTCTTTATGCTGTATAAAATATAAATTGAATACATTTGTTAATATAGGAGCTATTGTCTCTGCAAGTATTTTAAAAAAAGTATTTTAAAATTTAAAATTCAGTTGGCAATTGGTCAGGTCCAGGGGCTTTTCCCATAGCTAGGTCATTAATTGCTTTTAGTGTTTCTTCTGGTGTAATTTCTTTATTCAATATTGATAACTGCTCAGTTCGGATTTTTGGTGCTTTAAATTCACGCCAGAAACTCTATTTAGCTCCTGTATCAATTTCTATAGGTGAGAATATTTTTTGGAAGTATTTATGAAATTGTATTAAGATATCTTTTGGTTTATTATATTTAGGTCCCGTAATATAGTTATTCTTTTTCCTACTTTTAGATAGATTAGCAAGCATCTTGGTTGACTTAGGGGAGAATCTCCCAAATAATGCTTTATAATTTATCTCTTCCCATACCCTTTTTTGGTCTAGAAAGGTTTCTCTTTCCAATTTAATCTTTTGATATGCCTTCCAGTTATCATTATTTGAGTTTTCTATGTACCTGGTATATTTATTTTTAAGTTGATTAGATAATTGAATATCCCTATTTCTAATTTTTTTCTTTCTAATTATCATATGGGCTTTTATCTCTCCCCTAAGGAATGCTTTAGGAGCCTCACAGTATATTTCTCCCTTAGATCGATATTCACCGTTGTACGAATTATACTCTCCCCATTTCTGTATCAGCCAGTTTCTAAAATTTACATTCGAATATAGGAATGAGGGAAAGAAAAATTTTCCACATTGACTCTTTCGTCCTTTCCTCACCTGTACGGACATCGAAATAATTGTGTGATCTGAAATAGTTATATTTTGGATGTCTGTAGTAATTTCTTTACTCAATAGAGCTTCACTTATTAAAAACATATTAATTCTTGAAAAAGTATGATGAGCCTTGGATTCACATGTGAATTGTCTATCATCTGGGTGTTGAATTCTCCATATATCCTTTAGCTTAAGACATTTAGAAAAATTAGTTAATAACTCAGTTTCTTTTCTAGCTCTATAAAAATTCATATTTCTTAATCTGTCCAGATGGGGAGTAAAAACACTATTAAAATCACCTCTAATTGTAATCTGTGTATCTTTCATATTTATTAATTAATTTGCCATATAATTGGTCCCAAAATTCGCCGCAACTATATTAAAGTTATTAACCCCTAAATCTAAGTCTAACCCTAACCCCCCCTAACAAATATAATTTAAATAAATCTAAATCAAATTACTACAATTCACTAAATTATTCCTATTTAAAACTAAATACTTACCTATAAAATAAACCCTACGATAGCTACAATATAACTAATAGTTACATTGTATCTATCTTAGGGTTTATTTTTATTTTACAGGCAACTTTGTTTTTATTTTAACTAAATACAATAGTTATTAAATAGTTATTAACTATTTAATAACTACCTAGTTAAAATAAAGACAAATTTACCTGTAATAAAAATCCTAACCTAAGTTACAATTACACCTAACACAACACTATAATTAAATTAATTACCTAAACTAAATACAATTAAATACAATTGAAAAACATTATCTAAAGTACGAAAAAAAACCAAACACTAAATTACAGAAAATAATAAAATAATTACAAGTTTTTTAAACTAATTACACCTAATCTAATCCCCCTAATAAAATAAAAAAAGCCCCCCAAAATAATAAAAAGCCCTACCCTATACTAAATTACAAATAACCCTTAAAAGGGCCTTTTGCGGGGCACTGGATCAGCCAATAGGATTTTTTCAACCTTAATTCCGATTGGCTGATAGAATTCTATCAGCCAATCAGAATTCAAGGGATGCCATCTTGGATGACATCATTTAAGGAACCTTCATTCTTTAGTTGGACTTCGTTTGAAGAGGATGCTCCGCGTCGGATGTCTTGAAGATGGAGCCGCTCTGCGCCGGATGGATGAAGATAGAAGATGCCACCTGGATGAAGACTTCTGCCCGTCTGGAGGACCTCTTCTGGCCGGCTTCGATGAAGACTTCTGCCCGTCTGGAGGACCACTTCCTCCAGCTTCGTTGAGGACTTCGGCCCGGCTGGGTGAAGACTTCTCAAGGTAGGGTGATCTTCAAGGGGTTAGTGTTAGGTATATTAAGGGGGGATTGGGTGGGTTTTAGAGTAGGGTTGGGTGTGTGGGTGGTGGGTTTTAATGTTGGTGGGGGTATTGTATTTTTTTTTACAGGTAATAGAGCTGATTACTTTGGGGCAATGCCCCGCAAAAGGCCCTTTTAAGGGCTATTTGTAATTTAGTATAGGGTAGGGCTTTTTATTATCTTGGGGGGCTTTTTTATTTTATTAGGAGGATTAGATTAGGTGTAATTAGTTTAAAAAACTTGTAATTATTTTATTATTTTCTGTAATTTAGTGGTTTTTTTTTCGTACTTTAGTTAATTTTTTTCAATTGTATTTTATTGTATTTAGTTTAGGTAATTAATTTAATTATAGTGTAGTGTTAGGTGTAATTGTAACTTAGTGTCAGGGTTTTTCCCTGTTGTGTTTGCTATGTGCTGCTGGCAGCCATTTTACTCACCTCTCTTCCTGACTATGGTGCATTGTGGGGGATGCTGCTCAATTCCTGCACTTCCTTTTATGGCGAGACTGGTGTGCATCATCCATGTGAGACAGGATGCAGTCTCAGAATTGTGATGTCATCACTTATTATTTAAAGGGCCTCTATTCAGTATGCTTTGCCTTTGCATTGTCTCAGACCTGTTTGTGAGAGTTCCTGTGTATTACCTGGCTCCTGATCCATGGCTTGTTCCTGACTCTGCTGTTTTCCTTGTTCCTGATTCCGGCTCGTCTGACTATTTACTTTGGCTCCTGACTCGGCTCGTCTGACTACCAGCTCTGGTTTTGATTCCTGGCTTTTTATTTGACTTGTGGACTTTTTATTATTTTTTGCTATTAATAAAGGTGTGATTCTTTTTGCACTTCTCGTCTCAGTCTGATTCCTGGCACCCTGACATTACGCAAAGGCCATGAATCCTGATGGTGCTAATGATCCACCTTTACCTGCCATCATTTCCAGGATGTATGTACAGGATCACCGCTTGGATCAATTTGCGCAAACCCTGCAAACCCTGCTAACTCGCACTGCATATTTGGACCAAAGTGTCCCGCAAGTTATGGCTGCTCCTGTTTCCGCTGCTGCACCTATGCCTACCAGGAGCATGTCCGGTTCTGCACCTCTACCTCAGCGATATGGAGGTGATCCTATTCAGTGCAGAGGGTTTTTGAACCAGGTGGGCATTTACTTTGAGATGTTACCTCAGGCGTTTCCCTCTGACAGAGCTAAGGTGGGATTTCTCGTCTCGTTACTCTCTGACACTGCTCTTGCCTGGGCTAATCCCTTGTGGGAGACTAATAAACCTGTGATTTCAAATTACCCTGAATTTGTGGCCTCCTTTCGAAGGGTATTTGATGTTCCGGCTCGCTCCTCCTCTGCTGCTAAATGACTCATGTCCATTCAGCAAGGTACAAGATCTGTTGCTCAGTATGCTATTGAGTTCCGTATGCTTGCCGCAGAGGTAGGTTGGAACAATGAAGCCCTTGTTGCCGCCTTCTTTCATGGGCTCTCTGATGCGATTAAAGACGAAGTTGCTGCCAGAGATTTACCAGAGGATCTCGAGGCATTGGTGTCTTTTTTGATCCTAATTGACATCAGACTCAGAGATAGGCCCTCTTTCAAGGAGCGCTTGTGGAAGCCTCTTGTTCCGTTTTCTCCTACGTGTTCGTTCCCACCCATGCCTCCCTCTCCTCCCATGCCTCCTGGTCCCGAGTCACCAGGTACTGCTGAGCCGATGCAGCTGGGATTCACACGTCTCTCCATGGTGGAGAGGGCCTTTATGAGGAGGGAGGGGCTCTGCCTCTATTGTGGGTTACAGGGCCACCTTTTGAAGTCTTGTCCTACACAGCCAGGAAACGCTCACACATAAGGTACTGTCGGGGGCAGACCTTGGGTGGTTTATCCTCATCCCCGGAACCGCTTAAGGAGAAACCTTTGGTCATGGTTGTCCTTTCCTGGGTGGACTCCTCCATAGTCACCCAGGCTCTTGTTGACTCCGGTGCTGCGGGCTATTTCATTGACAGTGCTTTTGTATCAAAGCACTCCATTCCTGTTTTGCCTCGGTCCGTTCCACTTGCTATTGAGGCCATTGATGGCAGGCCCCTTCAGTCCGCACTTGTTACTCACGAAACTGCTCCGTTGTCCATGGCTGTTGGGGCTCTCCATTTTGAAACCCTCCAGTTCCAGGTGATAAACTCTCCGCATTTTCCGGTTGTTCTGGGTTATCCCTGGCTCCAAAAACACAATCCCAGTCTCGACTGGCGCAGGTCCAAAATTTTGTCGTGGTCCCCGCAATGTATTTCCACTTGTCTTCGGAAACCAGTTAAACTCTTGTGAACTTCTTCGGTTTCTCAATTGCCAGAGGAGTACCGAAAGTTCCTAGATGTGTTTGACAAGGTGCGTGCTGGTACGTTGCCTCCTCACTGGTCTTACGATTGTGCCATAGACCTGCAACCCGGAGCCATTCCTCCTCGGGGCCGGGTGTACCCTCTGTCTGTTGCAGAGAATTGTGCTATGGAGGAGTATGTTGCTGATGCTCTGTCACAAGGTATCATCCGCAAATCCTGCTCTCCTGCAGGGGCTGGCTTCTTCTTTGTGAAGAAAAAGGGTGGCGAGTTAAGACCATGTATCGATTTTAGGGGTCTTAATCGTCTTACCATTAAGAATGCTTACCCTATTCCGCTTATTACTGAACTCTTTGACCGCCTTAAGGGAGCTACGGTCTTTACTAAACTTGATTTGAGAGGAGCATACAATCTTGTTAGGATTAAGGAGGGCCACGAATGGAAAACAGCATTTAACACCAGGAGCGGGCATTATGAGTATCTTGTAATGCCCTTTGGCCTATGTAATGCTCCTGCTGTTTTTCAAGAATTTATTAATGATGTCCTACGAGATATGTTGCAACAGTGTGTTGTGGTGTACTTAGACGACATCCTCATACACTCACCCACACTTGAGGCTCATCGTTCTGATGTTACACGGGTTCTTCAGAGACTACGTGAGAACGGGCTGTTTTGTAAACTCGAGAAATGTCAGTTCCATCAGACTCAAGTAACCTTCCTAGGTTATGTTATCTCCGTTGCAGGGTTCTCCATGGATCCTGACAAGTTATCTGCAGTTCTGCAGTGGCCTCGCCCAGTTGGTCTTCGGTTTATTCAACGTTTTTTGGGGATCGCCAATTACTATAGAAAGTTTATTAAAAACTTCTCTTCCTTGGTCAAACCTATTACAGACATGACCCGTAAAGAGAATGATCCACTCCATTGGTCACCTACTGCCATTAAGGCCTTTGATAGTCTTAAGACTGCCTTTGCTGCCGCTCCAGTTCTGGCTCATCCTAACCCTGTCCTGCCTTTCGTTCTTGAGGTCAGTGCGTCTGAGACTGGAGTAGGTGCCCTCTTGTCTCAACGTCCTACGCCTGACGGTTCCTTGCATCCGTGTGGTTTCTTCTCTAAGAAATTGTCTCCAGCAGAGTGCAATTATGAAATTGGCGACAGGGAATTACTGGCCATAATTTTGGCACTTAAGGGATGGAGGCATCTTCTCGAGAGTACTAGAGTGCCCACAAGAATTTAACTTATGTATCTGAAGCAAAAGGTTTGTCGCCCCGACAGGCCAGATGGGCGCTATTTTTGTCTCGTTTAATTATGTGGTCTCCTACCTGCCTGGTAGTAAGAATGTTAGGGCTGATGCCCTCTCTCAACAATTTTATCCTCTGTCCAAGGAGGAGTCTGTACCTACTCCTGTTATACCTCCTGACCATATTTTGGCTACCATATGTACTAATTTGACTTCTCCCTTGGGGGAGGAGATCCTGGCTGCACAAACCAATGCACCTCCTGAGAAACCTAGTGGTAAGTGTTTTGTTCCAGAGAATCTTCGAACTAAACTTTTGCACACTTACCACTATCCTAAAGCCGCAGGTCACCCAGACAGGAACCAAATGATTTGGTCTGTCACTCGACATTTCTGGTGGCCAGGTCTTCGTTCTGATGTTGCTGCGTATGTTGCCTCCTGCTCAGTTTGTGCACAGAATAAGACTCCTCGACATCTTCCTGTGGGTCTTCTTCAACCTATTGCTAATGGTGAGCGTCCTTGGACACATCTTTCCATGGACTTCATTGTTGAGCTCCCTGTTTCCAATGGCAATACTGTTATCCTTATGGTGGTTGACTGTTTTTCTAAAATGTCACATTGCATTCCCTTGATGAAGCTGCCTACCACTCAGGAGCTTGCTTCAATTTTTGCCTGGGAGGTCTTCCGTTTACATGGGTTACCCAAGGAGATAGTGTTGGACTGGGGTAGCCAGTTTGTCTCCAGATTTTGGCGTTCCTTTTGTGCTCAAATGGGGATCCAGCTTTCCTTCTCCTCGGCATATCACCCTCAATCCAATGGGGCTGCGGAACGGTCTAATCAAGCTCTGGAACAGTTCCTCCATTGCTATGTCTCAGATCACCACAATAATTGGTCTGAACTGTTACCTTGGGCAGAGTTTGCTCATAATAGTGCTATTAATGCTTCCTCCAAGATATCCCCATTCATGGCGAATTATGGGTTTCAACCATCCTTGTTGCCCGATTCATTCATGTCTCAGGGTATTCCGTCTTTGGAGGAGCATCTCCGGCAATTCCGTTCCACGTGGGTGCAGATTCAGGATTGCCTTCATCGTTCTATGCAGCGCCAAAAGTTCCAGGCTGATCGTAGGCGTCTGCCCGCACCTGCCTACCAGGTTGGTGAGAGAGTTTGGCTGTCCTCCCGCAACTTGAACCTTCATGTGCCTTCCAATAAATTGTCTCCCCGTTATGTTGGTCCTTTTCAAATACTCCGACGGGTTAATCCTGTGGCCTACGCTCTTGACCTTCCTCCTGCTATGCGCAGCTCCAGTGTTTTTCATGTCTCCCTCTTGAAACCATTGGTTTGTAATCGGTTTACCACTGTGTTGCCTCATCCCCATCCTATCTTTGTTGACAACCATGAGGAGTATGAGGTCAGCAGCATTCTTGACTCTCGTATGTCCAGGGGCCGTGTACAGTATTTGGTTCACTGGAGAGGCTATGGTCCGGAGGAGCGTTCTTGGGTTCCCTCCTCTGATGTTCATGCTCCCGCCCTCCTCCGTGCCTTCCATGCCCGTTTCCCCAATAAGCCTATTGTCCTCCCGCGGGAGAGGGGTCATTGAGGGGAGGGTACTGTCAGGGTTTTTCCCTGTTGTGTTTGCCATGTGCTGCTGACAGCCATTTTACTCACCTCTCTCTGACTATGGTGCATTGTGGGGGATGCTGCTCAATTCCTGCACTTCCTTTTATGGCCAGACTGGTGTGCATCATCCATGTGAGACAGGATGCAGTCTCAGAATTGTGATGTCATCACTTATTACTTAAAGGGCCTCTATTCAGTATGCTTTGCCTTTGCGTTGTCTCAGACCTGCTTGTGAGAGTTCCTGTGTATTACCTGGCTGCCTGACGTCCTTCCTGGTTCCTGATCCGTGGCTTGTTCCTGACTCTGCTGTTTTCCTTGTTCCTGATTCCGGCTCGTCTGACTATTCGCTTTGGCTCCTGACTTGGCTCGTCTGACTACCAGCTCTGGTTTTGATTCCTGGCTTGTTATTTGACTTGTGGACTTTTTATTATTTTTTGCTATTAATAAAGGTGTGATTATTTTTGCCCTTCTCGTCTCAGTCTGATTCCTGGCATTTATTTTATTTATTATTTATTATTATTTATTTATTTATTTTACAGGTAAATTTGTCTTTATTTTAACTAGGTAGTTACTAAATAGTTAATAACTATTTAATAACTATTCTACCTAGTTAAAATAAATACAAAGTTGCCTGTAAAATAAAAATAAATCCTAAGCTAGCTACAATGTAACTATTAGTTATATTGTAACTATTTTAGGGTTTATTTTACAGGTAAATATTTAGTTTTAAATAGGAATAATTTAGTTAATGATAGGAATATTTATTTAGATTAATTTAAATTATATTGAAGTTATGGGGGTGTTAGGGTTAGGGTTAGACTTAGGTTTAGCGGTTAATAACTTTAATATAGTGGTGGCGACATTGTGGGCGGCAGAATAGGGGTTAATAAATGTAGTTAGGTTGCGGCGACATTGGGGGTGGCAGATTAGGGGTTAATAAATATAATGTAGGTGTCGGCGATGTTGGGGGCAGCAGATTAGGGGTTCATAAGTATAATGTAGGTGGCGGCGGTGTCCGGAGCAGCAGATTAAGGGTTAATAATATAATGCAGGTGTCGGTGATTTCAGGGGGCGGCAAATTAGGGGTTAATAAGTGTAAGATTAGGGGTGTTTAGACTTGGGGTTCATGTTAGTGTGTTAGGTAGGTGTAGACATAAAATGTGTTTCCCCATAGGAATCAATGGGGCTGCGTTTGGAGCTTTACGCTGCTTTTTTGCAGGTGTTAGGCTTTTTTTTAGCCGGCTCTCCCCCCATGATTCCTATGGGGAAATCGTGCATGAGCACGTTTTGCCAGCTCACCGCTATCGTAAGCAGCGCTGGTATTGAGGTGAAATGTGGAGCTAAATTTTGATCTCTGCACACTTTTTTGTGGCTAACGCCGGGTTTGTAAAAACCCGTAATACCAGCGCTGTCTGTAGGTGAGCGGTGAGGGAAAACTGCTTGTTAGCACCGCACAGCCTTACCGGCAAAACTCGTAATCTAGGCATTAGTGTTTAAGTTGTTTCCTTTATTATTTAAACTCCCTAGTCTATGTATCCTTTCCACTGCCATGTTAGCTGACTCTTTAGGCATCTCAAGAAACTGAGGTAGTGTCTGTCTAACACATTTCATCAGATCTGCATATTCTGGCGTCTCAGGGAGACCAACGATCTTAAGGTTATTTCTCTGAGATCTATCCTCTAATTCGTCCATACATGCTTGTATTGTGTATACATTTTTAGTCTGAGACTTAAGTGTAGACTGTTGAGCATGCTGTGTATCCTCTAGATCTGATACTTTTCAATCTCTATTAACCTGTTTGAGAATTGCTTAACTTCACTAGTTAGCATGGTTAATTCTGTCTTTACTCCCTCAAATTGTGGTGTGAGGATATCTGTAATTTGTTTAATCAAATTATTGGTGTCTATGATAGTGTCTGCGCTTGTCATACTCTCTATTGGACTTGTCTCTATACTACCTATGCTACTTCTAGGTTTCTTGTCTTTGACTTTTGGCGGTATTGTGTGTGAATCAGTTTTACTGATCCCAAGAAATTTTTCAATAAAAGACAAATAAAAAAATAAAAAAAAGTATACTTTATAATCTATATATTTTGTGCTTATGTTCTTCCCTTGTCTTCCTAGAGATAAGAAAAAATATGTGAAATGTACGACTTGTGTACGAAGTGTGAATCTTAGTGTTTATGCAGATCTAGTGGTCCTCAACGCGCGTGTTGTGTAAAAACACACAGTGGATATATAAAAGAAAAAAAAAAGTGGACAAACAAAATAGATAAATAATGTGAATGTGTCTTAATAAATCAGAATTATGTGTGGTTAGGATTGGGTGCTTCCTGTCAGAGATTTCTTTTTTTTTTCTTTCCCCATTTTATTACCTTTTTACCCCTATATAGGGTTGGGTAAGTACTTGTATAAATTTAAACAGACATTTCTTCGTCTTATTATATACCACAATACACTCTAATAGACCAATTCAACCCCAATAAGAAACATTCACTTTTGTAATATGAGCCATGCACAATGTGACCCTTGTACAGTTTTCCTTGAAAATTAACCTTTCAGTATTGTCCTACTTAATTTAACCGTTACTTTAAACAAATTGTTTTTATACATTTTTAGATACAACAGGTTGATTCTTACTTACAGAGATTGTTTTGTTTTTAACTTGTTACTCTCTAGATATTTATAGCTTATACCCAATGCAATTTGCTATCATAAATAGATCAATCTGAGCTCATTGTTTACCTACTAGCCACATGTCTTATTCATAATGCAACTAAGAATTAAACCAAACACATTGCAATCGCAATTACATAATTATATGGGTACTATGTATCCTAGATAGAGAACAACTAGAACATGCTTTACTAGAAAAGGATTCTATGCCTTTTCTTTTTTTTTTTTTTTTTAAAAAAAGGACATTCCCAGTATTGTGTGGGGTATCTTGGTCCTGTAGTTTTTCAACCCAGTATTTTATCAAATGCGGGGCAGTTCATGTACTCCTTAATACAGTGGAAAATTATATCAATTCAGATATCCCCCGTTTTTCCTTGTGTTACTGACTCCTTTTGCTCTTCTATAGATATGATATGTACTTATCAACCGTATACAGAAACAGGGTAACACAAGGGTAACAAAATTAGAGAAAGCTAGTCCTCCTTTTTTTTTTTTTTTCCAGCCACCGCAAGTATTTATACTTGCTAACTCAACAGGGCATAAGACTTTACTTGGATTATATTTTAAGCATAGTACTTATCTTGACCCCGTTGTAGCAGTTGTTTCCATCCTTCTAGCTCTTTAAAGTTGAGATTTTCCACCATATATTCTCCCTCAGCACACTGTTACCTCCTACCCCTCAGCGGTTTGGCATAGATTCGATAACCCTCCTATATCCCTCCTGCCATCTGATAGGGGTTCTGGGAGGCTTGCACTTAGAATAATGTCTCCACGTAATTCAGGTCAAGTTAAAGGTGACGGTGGTCCAATTTCCCACTCGGTATGCTCCAATTTGCCTTCTTAAATTTACCCACTTGATGGCTCCTATCCCGGTGTTCAGCAGCTTAAAAGTCTGTGGTATCTGTGGTAAAGTCTGGGGTTATGGGAGCAAACAGCTGGCATATCTGCACTTTTCTTCTCGTCTGCCTCTATCACCTTCGAGCCCACTCCAGAGATATCTGTAGCCCAGGTGTAATGGATGACTTTTCTCGTGTGGCTCTAGCGAGTGAGCCTTTGTGGCTTATGGGACTTCTTGCTCTCCTCGGGTGACTTGGTCAGGAAACAAACTATTCCGCTCCAATCACCTAGATAGCCCGGTGCGTGTGGAAAAAGGCTAGACACACCATTGGCTGTAAAGAACAGCGGGAAGCCTTGTTGTCGAGGGAGCACCTAGGATGCTAACTTTGCGCGTCTACACAGGTCCCTCCCCCAAGCAGAAGATCTCAATTTTAATAAGGTTTAATAGTCTATTTAAAATTTTTTAGTAGGGTTAGATTTTTATAATATGTAATTTAGTTTATTTAATTGCTAGTTTAATTTAATTGTAGTGTAATAGGGTAGGTTAATTAATAGTTTAAAATTAGTTTAATTTAATTCTACAGGTAAGTTTTAATATATATTAAGATAGGGATGTTGTAATTTTAATTTAAAAAGTTAGCGGGTTGTTAGGTTTAGGGCTTTATAGCTTAATTTAGTTTATGGCGATGTGGGGGGCTGATGGTTTAGGGGTTAATAGGTTTAGTTAGTGGTAGTGTTGTGGGAGGCCAGAGTTTTAAAGGTTAATACTTTTATTTAAGTTGCGGCGGGGTCGAGGAGCAGCATAATAGGGGTTAATACATTTATTTAGGTTGCAGCGGGGTCGGGGAGTGGAGGGATAGGGGTTAAAAACTTTTATTTAGTTTAGCGGCACTGTCGGGGCAGCAGATTAGGGGTATTTAGACTTGTGGTTTATGTTAGGTTGTTAGGTGTAAACGTAACTTGTTTTCAACGATAGAAATCAATGGGATATCTGGCAGCATTGACCATAAGCTTTCGGTGCTTTCAGACTCCTATTGATTCCTATGGCATCTGCATCCTCCAGGGTGGTGGATTGAAAACCAGGTATGCTGGGCCAGAATAGCCGCAAGCGTACCTGTTAGAAATTTGATAACTTTGAAAAAGTGTCAGATAGAGCCAAATGTGTATTTGGAACATCTGTAATGATGTAAGCATCGATCTGCGTCGGATTGAGACCGGCGGATCGTATGTTATGTCCCAAATTTCAACATTTGCCGGTCTGTAGGCTTTGATAATTAGGTTGGATCAAGCTCGCAACAATTATGCTGTGGAATTCCGGCGTATTTGCGGTTAATGGCTTAATACATATCCCCCTATATCTGCTACATATATTTCCTTAATTGGCTTCTGCAGCTAACAACTGCAAAGCAGGGACGCTATTACTAACATAATGGCCATGGCTATCCTTGTCAGCTGGAAACTCAAGCCCAGATTGGCTCCTCCAAATAAGGCAAGTGGAGTGTGTTGGAGTTTGTCTGTTTAAATACAACTGCAACAAACAATGGGGCTGATTCCAATTTTGCGGATTGCTTTTCAGCTCCAATACACATTTTTCAATATCAGAATTATGACAATGCAAACGATAACATCATTATCATATTATTATTATTGATTGGATATAAGAAAAGCCACCCATACAATGCATGGGCAGCATTGACACTGGTTATCACAGTCCATTTTACACTTTTCAACAGGTTTTTGAGACCATTTTGCAGTTATCAAATTCCTCACCTGAAGACAGTTGATAAAGTGCAAAACTGACAATTGCAACTATTCTAAGACAATCTGTAATAACTCTTATCTGTAGAGCGTGTGAATTACAATATGAAATAGCCATATACGGCATTTAATATGAATATATGAATATTTGGTTAGACAAGCCAGGGATCAAAGCCAGAAGAGTAGTCCAGAACCAGGTATAGAAGCAAAGGGATAAACCAGATAGTAATTCAGGGCACAGTTCCAAAGTCCAAAAACCAGTATATCAGTCTAAGTTGTTCATGTCTCAGTAGAGGGGTAAAACATGTAGTGTGGTCCAAAAAGATTGCCAAGGTCAGGGTAACAGGAACAGGAACGCTTTGGTCTCCATAAAACAATATCCAAGTACTGAATGGGTATCTGAAAAGACCTTTAAACACATCCCACTATAGGGTATTGTAATTAGCGCTTCGGAAATATAACCGATAATAATAATAATAATAATCCCACTAAGTCTTATGCCAAAGACAAGGCCAGAGATAATTTCCAAAATGAGGACATTAGAAAGTTTACTAATTAGCGCACAATACATTAATAACAGTCCAGGAGAAAGCATGAACAAACCCAAGGAGCCAGCCAGGCTAACCCGGAATTATTTTGTGCGGCCCCTGGCTCCTGCAACAGTAAATCCATCATCTTCAGTGCTCCTGGTCCTTCTAGATCTCTGAGTAGCATGGCCCTTAGCACTCTGCAAAGGCCAAACACCCACACGCACAGCACAGTTCCCGTCCATAAGCACAGTGCAGCTCTAACTGTGCTCAAATACTTTACAATGGTCTAGATCAGTGATTTTCAAACCTGTCCTCAGGCCTCCCCAACAGGCAAAATATTTAGGATTATCTTGAACGAGAGCAGTTAAAAAACCATGTTTACTAATCAGCTGATTATTTCACCTGTGCTCCAGTTCAGATATCCTCAAAATCTGGCCAGGTTTAAAAAGCAGCTAGATATATTAAAATTTTATACATTGGTATTGTATAATCCATTTGTAGTGGATGGGACAGAAATGTATGTATGTATTTTTTTAAAAGATACATATGTGATATCTTGTATAGCAAACAAGATTTGTAGGAAATGCAGGAAAACCAAAATCACAACATCTAGAAATGGAATTTAGTAATCCCATACTTAAAATGTTTGTTTTTAATTTAATACTCACATTTTTATGATTGTAATTTACAGTTATTTTCATCTTCTTAAACAGGATTTCTATCAGCAATCATGTCTTTGAAGTGGGTATTAAATCATTTGCCATTCCATCTTGTATGTTTGGCAACGGAGATCTCTTGCACGGATTTCTGAAGAAAATAGAAGTCAGAAAATTATGATACAATTTGTGGTCAGTTTCTCCTTGATTTAGGATGAAAATATTGCTAAATAAGGAAACAAACGGCTAGATTTAAAGTTTTGTCGGTAACGACCCGCGTAGCTAACGCTGGCTTTTTTTCCCCCGCACCTTTTAAATACCGCTGGTATTTAGAGTTCACAGAAGGGCTGCGTTAGGCTCCAAAAAGGGAGCGTATAGCATATTTACTGCCACTGCAACTCTCAATACCAGCGGTGCTTACGGACGCGGCCTTCAAAAACGTGCTCGTGCACGATTCCCCCATAGAAAACAATGGGGCAGTTTGAGCTGAAAAAAAAACCTAACACCTGCAAAAAAGCAGCGTTCAGCTCTTAACGCAGCCCCATTGTTTCCTATGGGGAAACAGTTTCTAAGTCTGCACCAAACACTCTAACATGTACCCCGAGTCTAAACACCCCTAACCTTACACTTATTAACCCCTAATCTGCTGACCCCGCTATCGCTGACCCCTGCATATTTTTTTTACCCCTAATCTGCCGCTCCGTACACCGCCGCAACCTACATTATACCTATGTACCCCTAATCTGCTGCCCCTAACACCGCCAACCCCTATATTATATTTATTAACCCCTAATCTGCCCCCCACAACGTCGCCGCCAGCTACCTACAATAATTAACCCCTAATCTGCCGACCGGACCTCACCGCTACTCTAATAAATGTATTAACCCCTAAAGCTAAGTCTAACCCTAACACTAACACCCCCCTAAGTTAAATATAATTTAAATCTAACGAAATAAATTAACTCTTATTAAATAAATTATTCCTATTTAAAGCTAAATACTTACCTGTAAAATAAACCCTAATATAGCTACAATATAAATTATAATTATATTATAGCTATTTTAGGATTTATATTTATTTTACAGGCAACTTTGTATTTATTTTAACCAGGTACAATAGCTATTAAATAGTTAAGAACTATTTAATAGTTACCTAGTTAAAATAATTACAAATTTACCTGTAAAATAAATCCTAACCTAAGTTACAATTAAACCTAACACTACACTATCAATAAATTAATTAAATAAAATACCTACAATTAAATCTAACACTACACTATCAATAAATTAATTACATGAAATACCTACAAATAAATACAATTAAATAAACTAACTAAAGTACAAAAAATAAAAAAAGCTAAGTTACAAAAAATTAAAAAATTAATTACAAACATAATAAAAATATTACAACAATTTTAAGCTAATTACACCTACTCTAAGCCCCCTAATAAAATAACAAAGCCCCCAAAATAAAAAAATGCCCTACCCTATTCTAAAATTAAAATAGAAAAGCTCTTTTACCTTACCAGCCCTTAAAAGGGTCTTTTGCTGGGCATGCCCCAAAGAATTCAGCTCTTTTGCCTGTAAAAATAAACACAATACCCCCCCCAACATTACAACCCACCACCCACATACCCCTAATCTAACCCAAACCCCCCTTAAATAAACCTAACACTAAGATTAGCGGCAGATTAGGGGTTAATAAATATAATATAGGGGTCGGCGGTGTTAGGGGCAGCAGATTAGGGGTACATAGGGATAACGTAGGTGGCGGCGGTGTGCGGTCGGCAGATTAGGGGTTAAAAAAATTATTAGAGTGGCGGCGATGTGGGGGGGGCCTCGGTTTAGGGGTACATAGGTAGTTTATGGGTGTTAGTGTACTTTAGAGCACAGTAGTTAAGAGCTTTATGAACCGGCATTGGCCCATAAAGCTCTTAACTCCTGACTTTTTTCTGCGGCTGGAGTTTTGTCGTTAGATTTCTAACGCTCACTTCAGCCAAGACTCTAAATACCGGCGTTAGAAAGATCCCATTGAAAAGATAGGATACGCAAATGGCGTAGGGGGATCTGCGGTATGGAAAAGTCACAGCTGCAAAGTGAGCGTTAGACCCTTACCTACAAGACTCTAAATACCAGCGGTAGCCCAAAACCAGCGTTAGGAGCCTCTAACGCTGGTTTTGACGGCTAACGCCAAACTCTAAATCTAGCCGAAAGTTTTCTTAATCAATGACTTAACAAAGTAAAGAATTTAAAATTTTAAATATTAAAAGTTTAAAAAGATAAAAGGAAAATATTCCCAGTATACCCATTATGGCCATATAACATGGAATTCAGAAACACCACTCCACTGCAACACACATACATTAATCCCATTAACTTCTTTTGATTCAGTTTTCTGGTAAATGTGCCATTGTGTGTAAATGGAGATCGAATATCAGGGTGGTTATGAAACATGGCTGTGTTTGACTGGGTAGATAGTGATCATTTTGATTCATCCCATATTTTTGATAGACAACAAACATTTCTGAAAGACTGGAATTAAGTCTTGTGGCTGAATGGAGAATGTTAGTTATGTCTATAGGCATACTCACTGGTAAACCTTTATTATAGATATAGGATTACCAGGAAGTGTTTTATAGTCTTAGTATTGCAGCAGGGAGCTTATAGCTAGAGGTCAAAGGAGAGACAAACAGAGCTATATTTGAAAGAGATCTCAGTGTGGACTCATCATATCTATCAGGCTAGGGAATTTGTGTGACGTTTATCAACAGATATTTGTAGCTTGTACCATGCCAATATTTTCAGTATATAAAAAAATGGTTAGGGGTATCGCTATACTTTTATCTGTCTCAAACAGATTGAGATAAGATCAACATTTTCAGTATATAAACCTAGAACATATAAACATTTTACATGCATAAAAAAAATACTATATACAGATGCACATTTTAGTTAGGGATATTTCTTTACTTTTATCTGTCCCTAACTGGTTGAGATAAGATAACAAGGACTTTCTACTTGAAGTTGCCTAAGCATAATACAATTTAAAAGTGGAAATGTGGCTGTTTAGGTGTAATGATCATCCCTTTTTTGAGATTTAGTGAAAGATAACAATTTTAGCAAGGATCTGGTAAGGTGTATCCCAATCTGAGAGATCTATAATCTAGCACTATAAATACTAGTGTGGAGTTTAGAACTGCTGCTGCTAGTAATCACATAGATATAAGAGTAGCTCCTGATGGGCAACAGCCTTCAACTTAGCATGACTTAAGGATATATTTGTTCCTAATGAAAACTTATTTGGGCGTAATTGTTGAGACTCCCTCTGTAATTTACAGATCAAGAATATGTTTATGGCTTTCCCAGCCGCCAACAGCATAGTGTCAATTTATAGCACTAGAGGGAGGAATTGACTATAATAAAACAGGACTGAATATGGCCTCTAAATAGGGTACTAGGGGGTAATAAGCAAAAGTACTATGAAAAAGACCTATAATACCTGGTACTCTCCTTTAAATAAAAATGAGAGTAAATATCAAAATGCTTTCATCATTAGTAAATAGTCGTTCCAGAATAATTCCTGACTAATAGATATCAGTAGGACTCACTAAATCATACATTCTCTAAGAAGAGTGTAAAGAAGAAGAGGGAATCCCTGTCTCTTATATTTATGAGCACATGTATAGTACAGGATTAACCCTAACTGGGCCAGGTATTAAATCATTTTATACATACATTCCTGACATAGAATGATTATAAATGTAAAGTATTAAATGGCTTAGGCGTAGAAAAGACCAGAGACTAGTGTGGGATATATAATGGCTTGGGTCTCATTAGATCATAATATATAGAGCATATTGAGACATATTCCTAATAATAAAACATGGACCCCACCCAATACCTAAATCAATGCTATATCTGATAAATGAGAGGTGAAATATGTTGGCCATGTGAAGCAAACAGTCTCAGTCCTGATTTTTCAAATTATTATTATAATTACTCAGCAGGTCTTTCTTTGGGCTGCTGTGTATATGGAAAGTGCCTTGTTTATCCTATTCCTTGCCAGGAGCCTACTGTTAAAATGCAGAGATCATATCCGATGTCAAAGTGCTTGTGACCCTGTGTTACAGCTAACAGAGGGCTCTTGGTATTAGAATTCAGGGGTTAAGTATATTCCGACTCATTCAGATCCCGCTTCCATTGAGCAGCAACTGCAGACTTCACCATTTGTAGGATCGCTGTGTTTTTTAAGCTGTGAGGCACACACATATCAATGGTATCACTCTGACGGATTACACATGGTAGTGTTGGTGAGCAAAGGTCTTCACTTTTTAATAAGGAGTGATCAGTGCGGGTCTCCATATTCGGTTTCGTTCTAGCCTTTTGTGGGGCATGTCGTTTCTAAGGTACCAAGCTTGCTGTTCTGGGTCTTTCACGATCGAGACACCGCCATAGGGGACCTCCACCATCCCAGATGTCGGTTTCACCGCATTCGGCTCCAGATAGTTATGCATCGGCAGGTGTTGGGGTACTACAGCTCCAGGATCCCTAGATGGTACAGGGGTGTGGTCTACCATGAGAGTTCCTATAGGCGGCGTAGTGGGAGAAGAACCAAATACCTCTGCTAAGGTTGTCAGGAACTTAGCATAGTGATCATCTAGTATTTTACTCAGTTCCGTTAGAAGTATAGTAGAGTCCTCCATCCTTTAAGATAAGCGGTAAGGTATTAGTAGCATATGTGAAACAGTGGCCAAGTCTCATGGGGAGGGATAAGGAGACAGCGTTAAAGCTGTTTACCCAGATTGCCGGGGGGGGGGGGTGGGGTTAGATGAAGGCTCGGCCCTCTTCTAGGCTGCCACTGCGTACCTCACCTTCCAGTACTTAAGGGCAGAAGTTGGCGTCACAATTCAGACCAAACGATTCAGCAAAGGCTGCAGTTTTTATGTATACCAATTTTGATCATAAATGGTGCCACAGTCGAGTGATATGCAGCAGATATAGCAGCAGGACTCTTCAGCCTCTAAAATAAACGACCATAGCGCCCCCCCCCCTGTATAATAGTTTTAAAATATTTTTTATACATTTTGTTTGATATTTTATTTGTAATATTTCAATAATGTGCCTTAAGATTACTAACTTCTCATGTGTGCTAACCTGCCAACGTTAAGATCTAAATTGAGAAACAGAATGTGCAAAATGCATATTCTTCATTCTTATGTTCTTCACCTAGAAAATAATGTATATTTTTATTATTAAATATATATTTCTTTATATATCTGAGAATGTTCATGTAAAATACATATCTATACCTATATATTTATAGGAATAGATATTCAGGTATATATATATATATATATATATATATATATATATATATATAGTGTATAAAAATGACATTATCCTGTAAGTGAAGAACATTGAATATGTACAGTAAATATACAGTAAAACACATAAATACCTTTGCACTTACATATAAACATATAAATATATATATATATATATATATATATATATATATATATATATATATATATATATACATACACATACATCCGTATACATATTTAGACATGTGTATGTATGTTATCTCTATGTTAAAGCCCTTTGCAGCCTTTTTTTTCCCTGAGACCTCATATCTTTGAGCCCTTTTTATTGCAATATTTTTTTTCAATAATTTTTATCAGACAGTGCTATTATGAGTGTAACGTTTTGATGTTTTTTGTGCAACTTTTTATTCAACTGTTACAGTTAACCAGAGTTCAAAAGTTGCGCTAACCTGACGCGTGTTAAATTAAATTGCGCTCGAGCTAACAAGTTGACTTTCAACTTGTAATACGCTTGCTACTTCCGATGCACGCAAACACCCGTGATAAACCCGATATCACTTTTGCGCACCTGTAACCTAGCCAATATCATGTAAAATACATATCTATATCTATATATTTATAGGAATAGATATTCAGGTATAGGTATATGTATATATATATATACACACAGATACATATATATATATATATATATATATAGAGAGAGAGAGAGAGAGAGAGAGAGAGACATATGTGTTTAAGAATAAAAAGGACATTATCCTGTAAGTGAAGAACATTAAATGTGAAATATGTACAGTAAATATACAGTTAAACACATAGATACGTTTGCACTTACATATAAACATATAAATATATATATATATATATATATATATACATACACATACATATGTATCTCTATGTTAGAGCCCTTTGCAGCCTTTTTTATTCCTGAGACCTCACATCTTTGAGCCCTTATAACTTTATTTTTAAGATTTTTTTTCCAATAATTTTTATCAGACAGTGCTATTATGAGTGTAACTTTTTGATGTTTTCTGTGCAACTTTTTATTCAACCGTTACAGTAACCAGAGCTCAAAAGTTGCGCTAACCTGATGCGTGTTAAATTAAATTGCGCTCGAGCGAACAAGTTGACTTTCAACTTGTAATACGCTTGCTACTTAAGATGCACACAAACACCCGATAGGCCGATATCACTTTTGCGCAACTGTAAACTTAGCCAATAACAAGTAAGGCTGAAAACAAGAGTCTTGAATTCATACCATAATCCCTGCTCTTATTTTGTAAATTACTCTTACTGAGTCAAATTTGCGGTATCAACATAAAGGAATACATTATTAACTAAATTAAGTAAATAAATAAAATAAAGCACAGGTTTGTTTCTCTGTAAATCAACAACTATTTTATGTTATTTATCATAATTGTTGAATAAGGAAAGTATTTTTCATTGTGTTAATGCTGATAAAAGGACACATGGCAGCTTATTTTTGTGAATGCCTGTGATCTTCTAAAGGCTTTTGTAAAAGACTCAAAGATGGTATAAAATGGTAACAAAACAGCTGTATGCAAGAATTAATTTATAGTACTGCATTTTCATGTAATCAAGTCTAAATTATTGGAACAAAAGTCTTTGAATGCTGCTCATTTACATCACAAAAATAAAAGTCTCAGTGAAATTTTCCAACTGCTGCATTTCTAAAATATTAGTATGATAGGCATATAAAGAACATTTTATTAGAAACAAAAATCTATCACAGCTGAGTGTTATTAACTGATTAATAAAAATGACATTTTAAAAGTACTGGACGCCAGCTTCAATTCATATTTCATCATAATTTCTATATAAAAATATTAAAATTGTAACTTGCAACAACAAATGTTGCTACTGCTTTATCCACTGGCCAATAAGCCACTAATTTAAATGTTATCAATTTGATATTCTGTTGTTAATGAATGGGCAGCAAACTATTGGCTAGATTACGAGTTAGTTTTAAATAGGAATAATGTAGTTAATGATATAATTTTATTTAGATTTATTTAAATTATATTTAAATTAGGGGGTGTTAGGGTTAGGGTTAGACTTAGGTTTAGGGGTTAATAAATGTAATATACTGGCAGTGACTTTGGGGGCGGCAGATTAGGGGTTACTAAGTGTAGGTAGGTTGCAGCGACATTGGGGGCGGCATATTAAGGGTTAATAAATATAATGTAGGTGGCGGCGGTGTCGGGAGCGGCAGATTAGGGGTTAATAAGTATAATGCAGGTATCGGCGATGTCGGGGGCGGCAGATTAGGGGTTAATAAGTGTAAGATTAGGGGTGTTTAAACTCGGGGTTCATGTTAGGGTGTTAGGTGTAAACATAAAATGTGTTTCCCCATAGGAATCAATGGGGCTGCGTTACTGAGCTTTACGCTGCTTTTTTGCAGGTGATAGACTTTTTCTCAGGCGGCTCTCCCCATTGATGTCCTAGGGCGAAATCATGCACAAGCACGTACGACCAGCTCACCGCTGACTTAAGCAGTGCTGGTATTGGAGTGCGGTATGGAGCACAATTTTGCTCTACGCTCACTTCTTGTCTTTTAACGCCGGGTTTGTAAAAACCCGTAATACCAGCGCTGTAGGTAAGTGAGCGGTGAGAAAAAACTGCTTGTTAGCACTGTACAGCTCATAACACAAAACTCGTAATCTGGCCGTATGCCTTGCTGGAGTATCTTAGAAAAGCCAAAAATATATTGGGCACCTTTTTTGAGATGTTCCACAGAAACTATTACTTCTGATAACAAAGGTGAGTGCAGGGGAGGTTCTGCCTGGGTGGAATATCTTACAAAAGTCAAAGATATCTAGGGCAACTTTTTTAAGATGTTCTGCAGAATTATTACTTCTGAAAAGAAAGGTGACTACAGGAGAGGTTCTTTCTGGGTGTTAGCAGAGGTTATACAGAGACTATAAAGCTTTTGAGGGTAAACCACACTTGTTTCTATGATTATGGTCTCTTTTCCAAACTATAAAATTTAATTTCAAAGTAAATGAAAAAATCATGATGGTTAATTAATTTAGTAAAAATGATGATTTCATGCAGGAACATGGCCGGGTAGTACCCTAGCTCCGTATTAATTTTTTCCTCTCCATCGGAACCAGCTGCATGTGAAACAAAACATCTGTGACCTCTCTCACAGCTTACAGAACGAGCGGACACCGGCATAAACACTGCGCCACACACAGTAGAGGAGTCTCTGAGATCACAACGAAAGGCCTACATGCTACTCCTGGGACAAGCGCCATATTGGTTTACTTGTGCTCATTGGTCCCTCACGCTAGCACTGCCTATACTATCTGAGGAGAGCTGGGGACGGAGCGGTAAGATTTTAGTGTGGGAAGACTTTGGAACTTACTAGAGCTATCCTCGGTACTCACACCTTGCCGGAGCAGCGCCTCTCGCAAAAAGAACTGGTGGAGAGACCGCAAGGCCACGAGCAGACTCACAGTGACATTAAAGGAAGAGAGCAGACGACGCTGATCCTCGTAGGTCGTACATCACTGAGTCCTGCACCGGTAATTAAACTGAAAGCTTTACAGGGCTAGTGGTAAAGAGCTAACATTAAAACTGAGACATGAAGTACATTAAACAGAAATACATTAAACAGTTCTAAGATAGACATATCTCATAACAGACCATAAATCTCATTGAAAACAAATAAGATAGTCTATATCAGTATCTCATATAGTACAGTAACAATAGAAAACGATTGACATTCCAGTCTCATTGACACTAATATTTAAAAGAGATGGCTTCCAAGAGGATCACCAAAGGGGAAAAGGGCAATAATAATAAAAATTCCACCCACACTGGCAATCTTAATGCCTTCTTTCCCCACAAGAGCAATTAGACCATGAGACTAAAAAATCTCTACAACCCACTGCTGAAATGGCATCGAGCCTGCAACAGAACCTGCAATTACCACCCTTACCACAAGACCAACTGCTTAACATCCAAACTACAATTCAAAGCCTATCATCCAAATCAGACATTGTGGACCTTAAGACAATTATAAAGACAGAACTCGCAGCGGTCAGAAGAGACATTAATGAACTGGGCTCTAGAATTGATGAACTGGAGACAGGACAAGACACCCTTAACACAATGGTCTCCTCTGCTGAAAGCTGCCTGGTTCAACATGCTGCTTCTCTGCACTCCCTCCAAGAAAAGGTTGAAGACCTTGAAAATCGGGGAAGACGTAACAATTTAAGGATTCGTGGGATAGCGGAAGAAGTAGACCCAGGAGGCTTGTTATCATACCTTGTAGACTTTTTTAACCATCTGACAAATTCCACCCAAATATCAGAGGTCTCTATAGAAAGGGCTCATAGAACTCTACGTCCTAAGCCAGTGACAAATGCACCCCCTAGGGATGTAATTGTAAAGCTCCTTCATTTTAGGGACAGAGAGCTGATCTGGACAGCTGCCAGAACATGACGTTTCATCAAATACAAAGATCAAGAGCTGCAGATATATCAGGACCTTTGCTCAGCAACAATAGAAAAGAGAAAAGCAGCAAGGTTCCTCACATCAGTTTTACAAGAAAATAAGATCAAGTACAGATGGGGGTTCCCCTTTAGTATTATTATATCACATGCAGGAAAACAACTCATTTATAGAGACCCCTCAGATCTTACATCTCTAACCAGGACCCTCAACATTCAAGTCCCGCATCCAACAAATACAACGGACGCAGATGACAACATACAACCACCAACGAAAATAAACTCACCTAAAGAAAGGAGAGCACACTGGACCACAGTTCACCACAAGAAAAGCCCACACCCAGCCAGAGAGGGTCAGGACCTCCCGACATGAAAACAAAAAAAGGAAAAGGATTGGTTCTTCTAGCCTGTCTCACTCTATAGAGTCAGATAAGTACCTTAGATATATGGATACTTGTACCCGGGACCCATTCTTGGGAATATCATCAATGTACACCCCTTAATGAGACTTTATAGTCATTACATGTTCTCCTCTTAATGGAGTACTAGAAGTCCTAACCAATATGCCACTTTTTAAATGGTAACAACAGAAAATAACATTAAAACAGGAGAGGTGGCTACTCCTAATGTTGGTAATGAGTACATGCCGTATTTATAAGGTCATGTTCTGACGTTATGTTTAAATGATCATTTAGATAATTTACATTAATGTTTGTTCTGTTTGAATAGCATAAGAAAACACATGCAGCTTTCATTATTCATTATTCTTTATGTTTGCAACAATTCCGATGGAGGGGATTAATTCTTTCCCCCACATTGCATCTGCGTGACGGCGAAACATTGATTTTGCCTACACACTGGCAATTGTTACACAGTTATAGTTATAAATTTTGGTTAATGTTAATGTTATTTTGTTTGTTGTTTATTGTCATTGCCATTCTACTTAGAATCTGTAACAGTTCAAAAGCACTCTCGGTTACATCTAAAGATGCATTTCTAGATAATTCCTAGAGTACCTCAGATATCATCCATCTCAGTAATCATCAGATTTGTAAGTACATACTACCCTCATGACACTACACAAACCCGACACATCCATGCACATACTGTCAGTCAATGCTAAAGGTTTAAACTCTCCCAAAAAAAGAAATATAGCTCTGTCCAACTTTAAAAGACTGAAGGGAGACATTATAATCTTACAGGAAACCCACTTTCTAAAAGGAAAAGAGCCCAAGACTTTTCACTATAAATTTGGTACCAGCTTTTATGCTTCAAACCCCAAAAAGAAAATACAAGGGATGGGAGTCCTCATTAAAAAGGGAATACCATTTCAGGATAATAAGATACTTAGAGATAGAGAGAGACGCTATATAGCAATCAGGGGTCTTTTATACGACCGCCCAGTCACTATCATATCTATGTATGCCCCACCAGCGAAACAATTTCCTTTTTTTAAAAAGCTGACAAACGAAATTTTTGCATTCTCAAGTAGCACTCTATTGATGGGAGGGGACTTAAATATAGCACTGAACCCAGCGTTAGACTGTTCCTCCACACACTCTTCCCTACCAACCCGCATAATACAGAAAACACAATTGCTTCTAAAACAACTTACGGCGAAAGATGTTTGGAGAACACTACACCCCGAATCAAAATATTTCACATTTTTCTCCTACCGACATAAGCTTTACACACGCATAGATTATATATTCACAGACGTCACAGGGATGTGCATGTTCAGATCAGCTCAGATCACCCCAATAACATGGTTGGATCATAATCTAGTGCACTGCTCCTTCAACTGGCCCTCGAAACCGATCAAAGATTTTATTTGGAAGTTAGATGAGTACATGTTACATGACATAGAGTTAAAAGTTAAGTTAACAGAACGTATCACCGAATATTTCCAGCTGAACACAGCATCAGGCACTTCACCCCAGAACAACTGGGAAGCGCACAAAGCTGTTATAAGGGGGGAACTCATTGCTTATAAGGCCAGAAAGAATAAAATCAAAAGAGAAAAAAACAAACACCCTAATTACATCCATAGAGGACATAGAGTCCCAACACAAATTACACCCTAACGATCCACAAATATTGGAGGTTCTGTCCGATAAGAAGAAATAATTAGCCTCAATACTTAACAAATACATTAACAGACAACGACTACATTTAAAAAGCCAAATATATGAATCACATAACAAGGCAGGCAGATCTTTAGTCCGACTTATAAAGAAAAAATCGAATAACGTGTATATATTCCATGTTAAAGACAAATAAGGACGTCATTGTAACACATCTCATTCTATAGCATCAGCATTTAGATCTTACTTTCAAGATCTATACAACTTAAACATACATAACCCGAGGACTAGAGAACAGCACACAGAAAGTATAGACCTCTATCTGACACAAGTACAGCTACCCAAAATCACACGAGAACAAATGGATAGACTAGAGGACCCAATTACTATAGAGGAAATATCTAACACCATAAAGGATTTACCCACGGGTAAAGCACCAGGTCCCGACGGTTTTTCTTACTCCTATTACATCTAGCCCCTCATCTTCTCACATATTACAACTCTATAGATGAAACACACGCCTTTTCAAAAGCAGCACTAGAGGCACATATCATACTGATACCCAAACCGGGAAAACCCTTAGATGATCCTGCCAGCTATCGGCCGATCTCCCTGTTGAACTCTGATGTAAAAATGTTCTCGAAGATTCTGGTGACAAGATTAAACAGGGTTATTTCAAACCTGGTGCACCCAGACCAAATAGGGTTCATTCCGGGTAGGGAGGCAAAGGATGGCACGGTCAGGGCCTTAAACATCACACTATACACAGGAACATCAGATTCCACTGGTCCTCCTCTCTATGGATGCGGAGAAGGCCTTTGACCGTGTTAGCTGGGACTTCCTACGTTCTACATTACAACATATGGGCCTTGAAGGCATATTACATCAGGTGTTTGCACTCTACGCACAACCGACCGCAAGAATCTACCTTAATGGTGTTCTCTCAGAGCCCTTTCAGTTAACAAATGGTACCAGAAAAGGATGCCCACTTTCCCCTCTATTATTTGCATGCATAATAGAGATCCTGGCCACAAAAATTCAAAATAATACAGCTATACAAGGCATCCAGATTAAAAAGCAATCTTATACAATTTCCCTATACGCCGACGATATCCTCCTATCATTAACAAACCCGGTACACTCTATTCCCATCATCATCACAGAGCTCCAAACCTTTCATAACCTTTCAAATTTCCTAATAAACTTAACTAAATCTGAAATTTTTAATATAACGTTAGATCAGAAAACCTTGAAAGAAGTCGAGATGGTCACTCCGTTTAGATGGTGCTCTAAATCTCTCAAATATTTAGGAATTAATATTGCCCCTATACTAGACTTGTTGTTTCACCAAAACTTTAAACCCCTGAGAGATAAAATAATAAACGATTTATCCAGATGGAGAAATAAAAGAATTTTGTGGATGGGACATATCAATTTAATAAAAATTAATATATTTCCCCGCATATTATACCTCCTTCAAACTTTACCAATCCCCCTCCCTAAACTCTACATCACATCCCTACAAACAGCCTTTAGCAAATTCACCTGGAATAGGAAACATCCTAGAATTAACAAATCAATAATGATGAAACATAAAGATCAGGGAGGTCTCGGCATGCTAAACTTACAAGCACACAGAACGGCCATTTTCTTACAAAGAATACTTGACATGTACACGCACCCCTACTATAAACGTTGGGTAGACATAGAACTAGATAGTCTCCACACGTCACGCATTAGTGAATGGTGTTGGTCATTTGCTACCACACCTATTATAATTACTATTAATCCAATCATCTTGGAGACCCTTAACATCTGGAACAAGACCCTTATACATTTCCCCTTCCTTACATCTAGACCCTCTCCCTTAACTTCATTAGTTAAAAACGGGGAACTAGACTTTGGACCACTGATCCTACAAACTCTGTCACCCCAATCGCTCTGCGATTTACCTGTACATTATCTCATAGATAAGGAACAACTGAAACACCAAAGGGAGTTAGTTGAACAGGGACTGAAATGCTTCACAAACTGGTTAACCTATTTCAAACTACATGACCTCTTACAATTTAACCCACAGGCCAGAAATATGACAAGACCCCTCACTCATTTCGAATCCTTATTTACACAAAACCCTCCCCCAAGACATACAACCTCCAAAATATATAAATTGTTGGTTCAGAACCGACCTGGTCAGGTTCTAGGTTATATGGAGAGCTGGGAAAGAGACTTGGGAAAAATTATACTTCCTCAAACTTGCACACAAATTTTTCATTACACTATGAAATCCTCGATATCTGTGAGTGTTCTGGAAATAAATTTTAAAATTCTACATAGGTGGTATTACACCCCGATGAGACTTCATAGATTATTTTGTGATTCGGGGAACAGATGTTGGAGATGTGGGCATGTCGGAAGCAATATGGCGCACATGCGGTGGGGGTGTTCCTCCATCCGTAATCTCTGGAGACAAGTCATTGAGGAAATTGAACAAATTTTAGAAATACAGCTACCAGTAGACCCTCTGATTTGGCTATTAAACAAACCACCAAAGCTGAAACATATACCCAAACTAAAAATCCTCACTATAATGATAAACAGCATTAAATTCCTGATAGCTAAAAACTGGAGAGGTAAGTAAGCCCCCTATATAGCAATGTGGGTACAAAAAACTTCAGAACTGATAGAGATGGAGGAGTGTGACTACCTAAAATATGACAGAATGGACCTATATGCCAAAATAGTTGGTATGTGGGAAAGTTATCTTAAATCAAAACAGAAGGGTAGTCATAGACACACCACTCTGGACATAGAGTAATAGATATTAATGTCTCATTCACACAAGAGGTGATATCATACTGAGTACTCCGAGGTGATACACACAATTTTTCATTTAATTACACTGGTATTGAGTCTATAAAGATGCTGTATTAAATCCAGTTCCTTAGCTGTACCTTGTTTATTATTAGGTTATTAAAAAATGATAATGATTTGTTTTGTTTAAATTTTATATTGTTTAGAGTTACACATTAATTAGAAAATTGTGGACTTCCTAAAACCGAATATGTGTACCTCTGAACTATGGAAAATGATCAGCCATTGTATGTTTACTTCATGGAGCTGCGACTCCATACATTGTATGGAATTTCTTTTGAAAATAAAGCTGATTTAAAAAAAAAAAAAAAAAAAGATGATTTCTTAATATATTTGAATCAATTTTTTTTCACTTAAAGGGATAGTAAACACCAAAAAAAGATACATAATCCCTTTATTTACCATTCCCTAGTTTTGCATAACCAACACTGTTATAGAAATATACTTTTAACCTCTGTAATTACAGGGCAGCAGCTTCAAAGGCTAACAAGATACTAGCATGTATTAAAAGAGGAATTGACTCAAGGGAGGAAAACATAATTCTGTCACTATATAAAGCCCTGGTAAGACCTCACCTTGAGTATGGAGTGCAGTTCTGGGGACCAATTGCAAAAACTAGAAAAAGTTCAGAGAAGGGCCACAAAGCTAATAAGGGGATTGGAGAATTTAACCTATGAGGAGAGGCTAGCCAAACTGGGTTTGTTTTCTTTAGAAAAAAGGCGCTTAAGAGTTGACATGATTACTGTATATAAATATATTCAAGGCCCATATACAGAGATGGCAGAAGCTCTGTTTATTCCAAGAAAATTGTTTGTGACCAGAGGTCACAATTTAAGGTTGGAGGAAAGGAGATTTAATCTCCTGCAACGGAAACGTTTTTTCACTGTAAGAGCAATAAAATTGTGTAACTCATTACCAAAGGAGGTAGTGAATGCCAATACCCTAGGTACATTTAAAAATTGTTTGGATACATTTCTGTCTATAAACAAAATTCATGGATATGATTGCTAGTATTAAATGGGTCTTGGACTTGGAGTGTTTTTAACTATTGTATCACCAGAGTGACACTACTGACACAGTGTGGAGTGTAGTAAATAAACTAATACATTTTATATATACCCAGTCTGTTCTATATAGCCCCATCCACTTCCCTACTGAATATAGGGGGATATAGGAGACAGAAACAGGCTAACATAATAGATGAAAAGGATTTTTGTGGAGGAAGCACATTTTAACACTGGGGAGAATGTCACATAAGGCTCGATATAGCCTCCACGCCAGTACCTTACCTCATATTGACTGGGGTTTTACCAAATGAGTGTATATTACACATGAATGTCCGTTTTTCTTTTGATACCATAACATACTACACCCATATCTGGCTTCTCTGTGTGCCCTTCCCTTCTTCTATTCACCTCAGATTCTACTGAGATCTCTTTGGGGACACCTCTGTAACATATTGGAAAAAGGCTGCAAGAGACTTGGATCTATTCCTCAACTATATAAGGTGTGACTTTCCTTTTTATTCAATTGTATTTATTGTATTTATATATAGAGGAGGGCAGTGTTTACCCATCTATATATACATGGAAACATAATATCTTTAGACATACATTTATGTAATTGGTAACACTGATATTTGTGTGGGTGTTCCATCTAACCTGTTAAGCGCTGATATTGTTTGTGTGATATATATATATATATATATATATATATACACAGTATATATATATATATATATATATATATATATATACATACAGTATACAACAGAAGTGAGTACACCCCTGGGCAATATCACTTAAATGTCAAATTATTCAATATTGTATAACATCTCAATAATTGTTTTATTTATAAGTTGACAAGTAGAGTAATTCCTATTATAAACAATCAAAAACAAATACTTTAGAAAGATTATATTGAAAATACAGGCCCTAAATTTGAAACTTAATGCAACAAAAGTGAATACACCTGTGGTCCCTGACACACAAGTTAGATCACTGACACAAAATCGAGTACACCTATGATTTCCATTTAGCCTAATTGCATGATCATAGTTACCAGAACAGTCTAATTTTTTGACCAATGGGCTGTGTCTATCTGCAAGTCTGCATCATGTCTCCACATGGGAAAGAATTGCCAGAGGAATTGAAAAATCTGATTGTAAGACTTCACAAAGATGGAAAAGGGTAGAGGAAGATTAGTGACCAACTAAAAATCAGTCAAATCACAGTTGCAGCAGTAATCAGGGGGTAAAGATCGATACACAGTGCCAAAAATCAGAGCCGCAGTGGCTGTCCTCCTAAATTGACGATACGAACAGTGAGCTACATGCACAATCTAGCTCTGGAAAACAGGCAATTGCTTCATATTTGCATCAAGGCAAGTGCTTCAGATTTGGCTCAGGGATTATTGATAGAAATTGGAGTTTCTGTTACAGCTCAGACAGTGTTAAGGACATTGCATAATGTCAACTGCTATGGACAGCATCCAAGGAAAAAACCCTTGCTTGCTCTTCGGCACAAAACTGCAAGATTAAACTTTGCTAAACAACATGAAAAGCCTGATGAATACTGGGAGCACATTATTTGGTAAGATGGCCAAGACCAAGATACAATTGTTCGGCTCAGATGGGGTGCAGCATTTTTGGTGTGAACCTGGTCAGGATTATTACAGTGAATGCATAGTCCCAACAGTGAATTATGGAGGTGGGAGTGTGAAAATATGGGGCTGCATGACTGCAAAAGGTGTTAGGGAGATGACATTTATAGATGGAACCATGAATGCCTGGGATATACCAAAATACTGGCTGACAAGATGACTCCCATTCTCCAGAAGTTTGGCAGAGTACAAATATTCCAGCATGATAAAGATCTAAAGCACACTGCCAAAATCACAAAGGAGTTTCTAAAGGAGAAACAAGTGAAAACTATGACCTGGACAAGTATGTCATCTGACTTGAATCCAGTAGAACACCTTTTGGGGTATTTTAAAGAGAATGGTAGAGCAACACAACCCCTCCAGAAAAGAGCAGCTGAAAAAAATTATCTCTGAAGAAGGGCAGAACATCTCTCCAGAAATTTGTACGACACTGGTTTCCTCCATGCCAAGAAGGATTGAGTCTGTCATTATAAATAAAGGTGGACATGCAAAGTATTGAAAGAAAAAAAAAAAAAGATTTGAATGTCAGTAATGAAAGGTGCACTGACTTTTGTTGCATTGATTTCCTAGTTTGGGGCCCGTATTTTTAATATAGTAAATCTAAACTGTTAGTTTTTAATTTTACATAAGAGCAAATACCCTACTGTAAAACTTAGATGTAATACAGTTACGGTTATACAATTTTGAATCATTTGACATTTAAGTGATATTGCACTGGGGTATACTCACTTCTGTTTTATACTGTGTATGTATATATATATATATATATATATATATATATATATATATATATATATATACATACATACATAAAGTGCATTGAAGCCCTTTGCAGTTAAGTAGATGAAAACATATAAAAGCATATTTTTGCAATATTCATTATTAATAAAGTGTTAAACAGTGTGTTTACTGTACATATTATACATTCCAATGTTCTGCACAAAGCAGACTTTGTGCTATGTATTTATAAATAAATATATTAACGGTATTAATGAACACCATAGATTTTTCCCCTCCTCCACAAATGTTATAGACAACTTAAAATCAGCAACATTGAAGTACTTTATACAAGTCATAGTTAAAGAGTTGTGTTTTAAGTATTTTTCTGGCACGCTAGATACAACTTTTAGTTCTGCTGCCTTTTTATCTATAACTGGTAAAAGTTACATTTTAAGTGGAAAAATATAAACTTTATGTGTAGAAAGAGCATACTTTTCCCTATTCTCTTAATAGGTTTTTTTCCTTGATTTAAATGTTGTAATATGCTCTAAGCACCCTCCCAGCCAGCTACCTCTTTCTACAATATAGACAACAAGCTCAGCTGGGAGAAAATAGAATTTTTGCCTTTTCCAGAAAAATCTGGGATCACTTCCCTTTGTTTTGTTCTATATATAATCATGTATATATATATATATATATATATATATATATATATATATATATATATATATATATATATATATAGTACAACAATACCACCAGATATATGCATAAATGTTTAATTATGAATAAATAGAACATTCTTTCTATGTGAAGAACATTGGAATGTGAAATATTATATTTTAGGTTGGATTAGTGCACTTGGTTAAATGCTATACAACTTTTGACGCTATATTGAAGTCTATGGGGGAAAACTGTAATGCAGTCACAATATTTCAGGTTCTGCTTTTTGCATGCATCGGTTTAGCGCTTGTGCGAAAACTCTTTACTTTCAACTTGCAATACAAGCGCTACCCGACGCGTGCAAAAAAGCTTACTTCTAGTTTAGTTAACACTTGAGCGGGATTGTAATCTGGCCCTTTATCGGATCGTGCGGCTTGCTGACTGCCACCTGGGAAGTTGAATGTCCTATTGGAAAGCCTTCTTTAGCCAGAGAGCCAGCGTACTAAACTGCTGCTAATTGTTTCAGCCTGCTTCTACCAGCACATGGGTGTGCTTGTGCTGTTGTGAGTATAAGATCTGCTGTAGCATAATCTACTGTTCCTTAATACTGTTCACATAATGTGGCGCCTCCTTTTTGTTCACTTATAGTGTTCTTTTGCTTGAACTGATCGTTAACAGAGATTGTGATCTGTATTTATTTGCCTATCAATATTAATGTTGTGTTTTTGTTTATGCACTTTTGCAAGTAACAATAATTAATAAATTATAGGTAGAACTATGCAATGCATGTGGTGGAGTTTAGCCCCTTAATGAAAAGGTTAATTAGTGGTCACAATGTTTAGCACTTAAAGAGACACTTAAAGAGACAGTTTACACAAAAGAAATGATCGGCTATTGCGCATGTGAGTGACGTTACCCAAAGGCTGTCCATGTTCATAAGATGTTAGAATTGCTTGCTGGATCCTTCCAGCATGCTCAGGGGATTTGAAATAGCACTCTCATAGCCATCCAGATTACTTTTGCATTACAGTGAGTTTTTTATTACTGCAGCTCTTGAGGCTTTGGGGTGCAGGCTTGTATGAGCGAGCCGGCAGCCACAAAGTTAGAAACTTTTTCTGCTTTTTATTGTCTCCACCACCTCAAAGATAGCAGAGATAATTTTCCCTGAACAAGTGAGCTTGGGGTGATTGTCATACCCTGCTCTCTTGAGATTGGTTGCTTTAGAGCAGGGTTCTTCAAACTTTTTTTCCCTAAGACCCAGTGCCATAATACCACATACCTTTCGGACCCAATTTTTATACTTGGTCTGAATATTTCTTAAGAAATAAACAACATGATAGATGCAATTTTTGTCAAAGAGACTAAAATATGTGCATGCTTTATTCCTGATTGTAGTCAAAATTAAAAGCATTGTAAAACGCAATAACACACACACTCTCATACAACACACACACACACACACACAATCATACAACACAAACAAACACACTCTAATACAACACACATTTTTATGTAACACACATACCACACACACTCTCATACAACACACACACTTTCATATAACACACACTCACCCCATACACTCTCTTACAACACACACATACACACACACTTTCATATAACACACACTCTCTCATACAAGACACACACACGTTCATATAACACACACACACTTTCATATTACACGCTTACCACACACACACACACTCATACAACACACATACCACACACACTCTCATATAACACACACACCACACACACACACTCATACAACACACATACCACACACACTCTCATATAACGCACACACCACACACACACACTCATACAACACACATACTCTCATACAACACACACCCCACACACTCTCATACACAACACATGCACAGCACACACACAATCTCATACAATACACCACACACACTCCTACAACACACACATAAGTCGCGATCCAGTACACATGGTGTAGTGACCCAGTAATGGGTCCCGACCCATGGTTTGAAGAACCCTGCTTTAGAGGAAGGGGTGTTAATGCAAGAGAGCTCTTATGTAATACTAAATTTCTCCATGTGATGCTGCATCCCAGGTGCACAGGTTCTCTACCTGAGAACTTGCCCATCTGCAACCTTGATAAATTTTCCCCTAATTGCATTACGAGTATACACCGCCCCCACATTTTTAAGTTTTAATTTTATAGCTGAAAAACATCTTTCATAAAAAATATGTTTCATACAACAATTTAACTTGTGTTGCATTTAGAATACGTCCTGCTTTATTCTAACAATATGCAGGGTATGGGTTAGGGCTAAGCCTATGTTAAGACTGAAGTTTAATAACCGGGTTTTGATAATGTTTATAAATAGAGTGACAATTTTATGATTACACTAAGGCCTCAAAATGCACTTTCATCATTTCTAGCAGCTAAGGGGTTAACAAGAGTTTAGCAGGTGTGTCACGTTGTGACTGCACAACATTTTAATGTTACTGAAATTCCATATGCATGTTACAATATTATTATCATATTTATACACAAACTGAGCATTACTTGGAGATAAACAGGTAAGAATTAATTATACAAGGTAAACATAAGTGTAACAAAAACGCAAAATCCACACAAATCTTTGAAACATTGATTACAAGATTTTCCTTCAAACACATCACTTGACATACTGTTATGAGACACTGAGCATGCCATCTGTGGTTATGGCATTAAGGCAAAATTTACTGTATCCCTGAGGGATAATCAGATGTCTTCAATACATCCACCATTAGTCAATCATCGGATTTAACACCACTGACCTTTAAGAGATATGTGATCTGTACGAAATAAATCTGCATGCAATTAATGAACCAAAGGTCTCAATATCTTATCCCGGTTGAGTTTTAACCAAAACACCTTTAGCCTTCGGATTAAAGTTGTCATTATTTTGCTTTATACAAACTGTCCCCATGGTTAAAGGGACAGTCTATTTGATTTTTTTTATTGTTTAAAAAGATAGATAACGCCTTTTCTGCCCATTCCCAAGTATTACATAACCAATATTGTTATATTAATATACTTTATAACTAATATTTCCTGTTTTTAAGCCTATGCAGACTATCCCTTATCTCAGTGCTTTTTATTTTTAGGTTTTTACAATCTTGAAGTACAGCCAGACAGTGCTAGCTCAAGTGTGCCATTACCGTGGAGAATGATAATGGGTTCAGAAGAACCAGCACTAATTGGTTAAAATGCAAGATTATAAAAAGCACTGAGATAAGGGGCAGTCTGCAGAGGCTTAAATACAGGTAATTATAGAGATAAAAAGTATATTAATATAACAGTGTTGGTTATGCAAAACTGGGAAATGGGTAATAAAGGAATTATCTATCTTTTTAAACAATAACAATTTTCAAGTAGACTGTCCCTTTAAGGGAGACACTGAGTATCTTTTAATATACTGAGGATTTGCATTCTTATAGTAGCAGTGGAACATTCTGTTAGTACAGGGCTAGTAAAAATTAATTAAAGGAATAGAACCGTCAAAATTAAATTTTTATTTCAATTTTGTTTTATTATAAAATGTACATTATTCTTTTGGTATCCTTTGCTGAAAAGCATACTTAGGTAGGCTCAGGAGCAGCAATGCGCTACTGGGCGCTAGCTGGTAATTGGTGATACACAAATTTGCCTCTTGTCATATGCTCAAGAGATGTGTTCAGCTAGGGTTCAACAGTGCATTGCTGCTCTAGAGCTGACTTTAACTATGTGTTTAATAAATATTTATTGGGTGTCAATATTACATATAAAATGCTCACACATATTACAGCATTTTCTTTCTGCACTTTTATGTCCTTTCAAATTTAATTTTAGAAACAGAAAGATACCATTTTAGAGACACACATTATAATAATTAGACTAAAATAAAGCACCTCTTCTAAAATATGCAACCCGAGGTGGGAGTGCAAAAATTGCCATTTAACCTCTGTCACTTGGGCTTATGGTTTTATTGTAATACTTTGACATTTTGCTGTTCAAAAATTTGTAAATAAAAAAAAATGTAAACTAAAAAAAGTTTTTAAAGAACCTAAACTTCTTTCTCTACTTTTTTTTCCTTATTATTTTATAACCTATTGTAAATACTTTCCTTGATGCACAATAAGCAGATGTGGCAATAAATCTCACACTGCTGAAGCACTATTAAAATGTTCTTCTTAATGCCAAGAAACAACAGTAAACAGTAATGATTTATTAACATTAATAAAGTTTAGTCACAAAATGTAGCACAGACAACATTATTTTACAGTAATGTAATTCTTCAATAATAGTACATATGTATTTATAGTTATACTATAAATATATATATATATATATATATATATATATATATATATATATATATATATATATATATAAACACAAGAAAAATATACCTTAAAATGTGTATTATCTATGTCTTTGTTGTGCCATTTTTCAAACATATATTCTGAGTATGTTTAATTTAAAAGTTAAAGGGATGTGAAACCCCAATTTTATTTTTTAATGTTTTAGACATAGCATGCAATTTTAACAGAGCCCTGATTCTGAGCTCTGTCCCTCTGAGATATCCTTATGTCCCTATTTACAGATTTTCCCTTAGCTCCATTCACGGAAGACCCACAAACTGCCCTTACGCACCCACAGACAACCCAGAAACACCCACAATCCCGTCCACTAACCAACCATGATCCCTCCCCTCCCAACAGAGCTCTAACCACAAAATGGTGATTGGTTCCTATAAACCTCCTATGTCCCTCATTCTCAGCCACAAATGTTGGGAGGTATGCAGTTTACTTCTATTATCTAATTTGCTTCATTTTCTTTGGATCCTTAGTTAAAAAGCATACCTAGGTAGGTTTAAGAGAAACAATACATTCCTGGGAGGCAGCTGCTGATTGGTGACTTCACATAAATGCCTGATCTCATTGGTTTACCAGATATGCTCAGCCATCTCCCAGTAGTGCATTGCTGCTCTTCCAACAAAGGATACCAAGAGCATTAATCAAATCTGATAACAGAAGACAATTGGAAAGTTGTTTAAAATTGTATATTCTATTTGAATCATGAAATAAATAAATTGAGTTTCATGTCCATTTAACTAATGAAAAATAGGAAGTATATTTAAAGGGATAGTAAACACCAAAATTTGTATTGTTTAAAAATATAGATAATCCCTTTATTTACCATTCCCCAGTTTTGCATAACCAACACTGTTATAGAAATATAATTTTTACTCCTTACCCTGTATCTAAGCTTCTGCTGACTGCCTCCTTATCTCAGATCTTTTGACTAACTTGCATTTCAGTCAATTAGTGCTGACTCTTAAATACCTCCATGTGTGTGAGCACAATGCTATCTATAGGACACACATGAACTCACACCCTCTAGCTGTGAAAACTTTCCAATGCATTCAGATAAGAGGCGGCCTTCAAGGGCTTAGAAATTAGCATATGAGGCTACCTAGGTTTAGCTTTCATCTAAGAATACCAAGAGAACAAAGCAAATTTGATGATAAAAGTAAATTAGAAAGTTGCTTAAAATTACATGCCCTGTCTAAATCATGACAGCTTAATTTGGACTTTGCTATCCCTTTAATATATAACACTTATCTGTTATAATCCTCTATCAAGACATTTTGAAATATATAGTATATGACAAGAAGGAAAAAATACTAATAGTGCCAGATAACCTTTCATACAGCAAATTTTCCTAATTTTCTGTACTAGCTTGTTAACATATGTAAGTAAAGGGACCTTAAATTGCTGGGCACAACTTAAATATAATGGTTACTACTCACTTTGCTCTAAATCTTCATACTGGGCACCTCCATCTTGGAGATCAACCTGTGACAAAAGCAGTGTTCATTCCCAGATCTCTGAGGTTGCTGGCTTTTTGACAAATTTATAATGTTGGGAGAGGGGGGGAAGAGGAATAGATTCCTCTGCAGTATACACTAATAGCACGCCATATTCCAAAGAAAGTGATCACAGAAATGGCCCAAAAGGAATCGGTCTCCAAATTTGAAATGAGATAGTCTGGTATAGATAAAATATAACTTTTATTAAGATATCTTTAAAAACATGGTTGTGACTTTAAAACTACGACTAGAGGTAGAAATAGCGTGCTATATATAAGATATACTGCTGATTCAGCAAATTGCTGATTATAGGTCAGAATGATTGGATACCCTCTATTGTATTGTCTAGGGTTATCATGTGTAAACGTTGTAGCTTGGTTTCCAGAGATAACTGGGTAAAGTAAGAATTAAGAAAGATAATAATGTGTAACACTTGCGTTGTGGTGTTATATTGTAATGTCACATATATAATGGTTAATAAAATTCTAAGTCAGGGTGACACATTAGTGACTAGTGTCGAAGTAGATATACCAGTGACCAATGGTCAGCGTAACTAGCTCTACTTCTGACTTGTATTATGTTATTAAGTATATCCCCTGAATAGAGTTGGATATTGATAATCAACTTTAGGGTATAGTATAGGTAGCTGGGTAAATAGTAATAAATTACTGGTAAATAACTTGATACAAAATGATTTGCTACTCGTAATTATTATTACTCGTATGTTTGTGTGCTTCAATTCGAGGCACATATACCAGTACTATACCCTGGATTGTGACAATAACCTCGATTAGCTTCTGGAGCTAAGTTTAGCGCGAGTGTTTAGATATCAGCGGTTATAATTGCAACAAATAATGTGTAGCTATATGATGGTAAAGTATACAGAGTAACACACATGCTTGAATATAAAGCTGTGACTGTGAGCTCTTTAAGTCATAGCCTCTATGAATGGTGTATCGTAGTGGTTTGAAATTGTGGAAATATCTAGTGATGTATGGTTAAATTGATACATATATAGTATGCGCTTATAATGTATGCGCTATAGTAATGAGTATACATGCATACCTACCATAACCTGCATAACATATGCTTACATTTGGTAATGTAACCACTACTGATGCAACCAATGAATGGCTAAATGTTTGCCTAAATATCAGGGCAGCTTAAGTGTAGTTGTCAATAAAAAGTGCGCTTGTGTTCATATATCGTATACGCTATTATATATAGTATTGATACTTAGTGAGGGTTTGCATCCAGTATTTGTTTACTCTTGATAATCCGACCACAATTAGCTATATATCGAACCCAATATCAGAGCAGGGCAGCCAAATTATTTAAAGCCCTCAGTGCAATCTCTCAATATAGCTCCTTGTACTTGGTACATGCTACAATAGCGGTATGAGTATAAACCAGTCTGACATAAATATCAGCATTAGAGATAAAGGGTCACACTACTCAAGCCCTCAGGACACCCTAAAACACAGGAGTTCCCTAGACTCCTCTCCAGGATCCTAACATGTTTCGCCGCTTATCGGCTTTTTCAAAGAGTGCACGCACGGCGCTCAATGATGAGCTTATATTACCTTCTAGTGTTGCCCCGCCTGCTATTACTGACGTCAGGGAGGTGGGCGTGTAGTAGGTGACGTATCATGTTGACACATTACATGGGCTTACGATAAAGCTGTAATCTATGATGATATGTGATATGCTTATTAAACTTGTAAATAAATGGGATTCTTTGAGAGTTACTTTTAGTTGTATGATAAAAGGGTAAATGAAACTGTTGTATTTAATTAACAACAAAATAAGTGAAATACTAATCATAGTAATATATAAATGGGGTCAAGAAGTGAAATAATAAATGAATGTTTGTATGAGGTTTATAATGAATTCATACAGTAGATGTCCATATTAATTTATAAGGAACAAACTAAGACGTTAAGAGATAAAGACATATTATAATTATCCTTAAGTGAATTTGAGTGGTGAGTGAAAAAAATATACATATGTGTTAACACGTATGTGTTGTATTCTTTTTACACATTCTGGAGTGTGCACTTCATATTAAGTGACACATGGTACAGTGTGATGTCAATTGTGATATTGTAAATAAAGGAAAAAAGGGGGGACAGAAGAATCCCAAAGGGTTTAGTTATAAGATCTATAGAATTACCAAAGATGCAGTTATGTATTTAACTTTAGTAGTATTGTAAAAGTAAGGATGTCAACATAACTCTGATGTATAGTTTACTACATGTTGGTGTGTACCCATGAAGTTATCATTAACTGACTATTTTTTAGGCAGTGGGGATTACTCGAGTAGGTTATGTTTATAGAAATGGTGCGAAGATATTCATTTAATTTAGTCCAAATGGTTGGACTGTGCTTATTAAAAATATCCATCTACTCTCCGCTCTTAATAGAGTTTGTTCTAACTTTCCGCCTCTGATTCTCAGATCAACTTTTTGGATCCCCCAGCATTGTAAATCATATTGCTTAGATTTGTGGGTTTCCAAAAGTGTCTGGCTACTGAGGCAATAGTTTTGCCTGTTTGTCTTTCTTTTGCCACATTTTTAATATTTCTAAGATGTTCTTGAAGTCTCACCCATATTCTTCTAGTAGTCACACCTACATAGAATTTTTTTGCAATTACATTGCAATATACTTTATAATGTTCTTCAGGTTACTGTGCATGTTATAGAGTCCTTTAACAACTGAATTAAGATCAAAATCTAAGCAGGTCATGTTGATAAAGCTAGCCATGTATAGTTGTATTTATCAAAATGAAATATTGATTTTTACCACTATACCTAATTTTTGGCTATTGACTCTAAGCATGTGGCAAAATTGAAGCTGTGTTAAAGTACATAATATTTACGAACTGCATAACTTGGACTAAACCTGTATGTTATATCACCCCAGCATATGGAATATTGTCAATATTGTATTCTACACAGGAATACTTTACTCACCAAACAATGGTATAGAAACAAAAGGTAAGACCCAAGATTAATAAGCATAAATTAGAAAGCTATTTATATAGTAATTATACTTAAAGGGATACTGAACCCAATTTTATTTATTTCATGATTCAGATAGAGCATGCAATTTTAAGCAACTTTCTAATTTATTTCTATCATCAATTTTTCTTGATTCTCTTGCTATTTTTATTTGAAAAAGAAGGCATCTAAGCTAAGGAGCCAGCAGATTTTTGGTTCAGACACATGGACAGCACTTGTTCATTGTTGCTGTCCAATCAGCAAGGACAACCCAGGTTGTTCACCAAAAATGGGCCAGCATCTAAACTTACATTCTTGCTTTTCAAATAAACATACCAATAGAATTAAGAAAATATGATAATAGGAGTTAATTAGAAAGTTGCTTAAAATTGCATGCTCTATCTGAATCACAAAATCAAAAAATTGTGTTCAGTGTCCCTTTAAGGAAAGTCACTTGTCAATTATGCATATTTATGAGTAATGGGTATTTCCAGAAGCTATCTAAAAATATTCAGGAAGCACCTGATGCAATAGAAAACAATTTGCACATTATGTAGAATACTTTAAAGTTCTTGTAAAATTAATTTTGCACTTGGGTTGCCATGAGTGTGCAATTTACATACTATGGGCCCAATAATCTAAAGCTCTCTCCTCTGGTGAGATGATCTAGGAAGTCTCATCAGTATGACAAGGTCCCTCAAAGGATTTTAGAAATTGTAAACTTAAAAGCGCCACAAACAGCCCATAATCTTAGAAAATATTAATAGGGCCATTCTACAAATGTGAAAACTGCTAGAGGTCAGAAAGTGTATGTAGGCCAATTTTGCCAACCAAGTATAAGCTTTTTAGCCTGAGATTCTGGTTTCAAGAAACCCTTTAGTAGTTTATAAAGAGCAAGGAGACGTGAAAGGGTCCACAGATATATAAACCCATTCTCCCCATTTAAGTGCTTTGGCCATAATTGGGCTTCTACCGAGTGCTCCAGGATAGATGATCCTCCACAGCCATCACTGGCACAGCAACCCTTTAAATACTATTTCTCTGCCTCCCCCTTATTCAGCCTCTTTCATATGCATTGATTGAATGTACTGCTTTTTAATTTATAATGTATATATTTTTCCAAAACATTTCCTCTTATGGAAGTTTATAGATTCAGTGCAGACACTGGTCTCCATTTATCATTTGCCAGGAGAACAAGGTTGGCTCTCAGGAAGCTCGTCTGCCCGGCATCGAGGTGGGCAAGCAACATCCACTGCCTTCATTTATCATTACACAAGCCACTGCTTGTGCAATGCTGTCCCCAGCTCACGCACGACCTATTGCATGCAACCAGAGACTGTAGATCACCCTGCTTAGGAGAGCCTAAAAAGCTGAGGCTCTGAAGCTGCACCTGCAGCTTAATAAAGAGGGCCCACTGTGTATGTGTATGCATTTTTGAGTGTTAACATAATATACATTTAAAATAATCACACATGCACTTAGTGTAATTATTGAAACATGGTTTAATAACCAAGCAGTACTTTCCTTGCTGACATACGTATACATCAATAGTGGTCCATAAAGTTTCTACCTTTACAACATATTTTCATACTCAATATTTGACAGCTCATATAGTTCTCATAGCCTGAATAAAAGGTTTAATTATAGTCGTTATAGTTAGCGAACAATCTATAGGTTATGCATTAAATATTGAAATTATCATTTTTTTCCTATACAATGTAGAATAGTCACATTCTCTGAAAGCAAATACTTTAAGGACACAATCAATTTATAAATACATTATTTCAAGCTGTTAAAACAAATCTATATTTTTCATGCTACTTTGTGATTCTTTTTGGGGCTGTCAAGCAATGAATATGTGACATTACAATAAATAAGATGCAAAAGGTAGAATTGGCCATCTGAGTTTTCTACAATTCAAATGTTCTAAAATCCTACAGATGAATATCTGTAAAACAAGTTAAATGTTTGGTGTGACTACAAAAAATGAAATTAAAATAAAAGCTAAGTAAATTGTAAGACTTAATTGAGGTTATTACCCAATAACAGTAGCTGTCAGCAAATTATAAACTGCTGTCGGTTGCTGCCATATCTTTGTGTCAGAGGTTGTTATTATACTTTCTCTTTGTGAGATAATTACAAAGGAAAGTGCATTGCGCTTGTTCAATAATGACATCAATTTATTGACCATTTTTATACTCAGCTAAAATAGTCTTCACAATGATTGACAGGGTCCTTTGAATATCAAATGAAAAGCAAACATAAAATTAATCGCTTCTCTTTTTATGTGATGTGAAGAGAAAAGAGTTATGTTTAGTATAACAAAGTGTTACTATAAGAACCAAGTAAAAAGTTATACAAGAAAATTAATTATATGTTAGAAACATAGGGCTATTCATGTTGCTATCGATAAGGAAGAAATGCAGGAAGATGACAGCCCTGTTGCTAATGACTTGTCAGCTATTTGACCTGTTCACAAATTGAGTGTCTCAAGTATTGTGGTAGCTCTCAAATAATAAATACACCATTTATTACTATGGGAGCTATCACAACATACAGCAGCTGTATCCTATGACTGTCACTATTAAGTGCTCCTGTATTTAGCTTTCATATATCAATATTTAAGCAGTCCAAACATAATGGGGAGAGTTACAAAAGAAATGATCATCTCGTTGTTAACCTCTTACTGCAATACAATGAAATAGTGATTCTCACTATAACAAATAGCCTTAATTACTACTGTCAGTGCCATTAAATTACAATTATCCCTAACTGTTAACCTGTATATTTTTGCAAAACCCTTACAGCAACTATGTCCCAGTGTACAACCCTTAACACTGCTTAACCCCTTCCACACAATCCACAATCACTACCAACAAACCCAACCCAACTTCTATATTATCCATTAACAAATACCAACTACTTAAGTTAAACAGCAGCCCTTTCTTTGTGTTCTTGTCTATGCAATCACTATCCCCATGACAAGTATCGCTCCTAACACCTAGCCACCTGCCTAACCCAAGCCCTTTAAATTAAAAAAAAAAGTCCTTAATTAAAAAAATAACCTAATTGACCCACAGTTCAGTTTGCAATCCTTCAGCTCTTATGGCCAGTTCAGGTTAGCAAATCAAAGCTGAGCCCACTTACTCTTTTTATTGGTTAATAGAATGGAATGTGTTTTTAAAAAAAAAAAAAAAAAAAAAAAAGCTTTATTAAAGATAAACAAGATACACAGCAGGGGCCAATTTATGAAAGTTTGAGCGGACATGATCCACTGTAGCGGATCATGTCCGCCGCACATTGTTAAATGCTGACAGCATACACTGTCGGCATAAATCATTGCACAAGCAGTTCTGGTGAATTGCTTAATTTTTATATATTTTTGGAACCGTAACATAAACATATATATACAAAAGTGTATGTTGAATGTAAGCTTTCAAAAAAATAAATAAAAAAATTAGTGAAATAATATTAATCTTTGTATTCATTTGTAAGTAAAATAATGTGACAAAATAAAAACCATAACATAATTATTTATGTACCCCTTGGGGTATGTGTAGTTGTGAGGAAATGTGTGTTTTAAATATATCAGCTAATTTGTTTATGAAACACACCATAGAAAAAGCTAAATAATTAAATCCTCACATACAGAAATACATAAGTAAACAAATACCTGCAGTCTGTTATGTTTATTAAAATATAGTTTTGCTCCCTTAAAATGTTTATAATTTGTAATTATGATTTATCTTTATTTCCTGAAACAAAAAAAAACTAAAGTAACATAGGCAACCATAAATTGGTTAAAGTTACTAAAAACTGACAGGTTTTAGCAGGGAAAATTTGTAATAAAAGTAGTAAAGATTTAATATAGAGGATGACCTACCCTATTTAAACTGATTGGGGAAGTTGAAGATGCCCTAGTGACCAATGCTGAGTTTTATAAGGAAGAAAATATGAATTTCCTAACAACAAACAAAATAAAAGACCATCTGTTATAGAATTATGGATGTTGCATAGGCTATAAAAAGTTTGCGGTAGGAAAATCAGAGCATATAAAAAAGGTAAGAAATTTTTTTTTTACTTACAGTGGCCTTTTATTTAGAAAAACACAGATTATTTTTGCATTATATTAATATAAATAATTATATTATCTATTGGCAATAAATGCGTTATTAATGCCTTATTAAAGGGACACTAAACCTAAAATTTTTCTTTTATGAATCAGGTAGAGAATACAATTTTAAACAACATTCCAATTTACTTCTAAGATCTAATTTGCTTCATTCTTTAGATATCCTTTGTCGAAGAAATAGTGATGCACATGGGTGAGCCAATCACACGAGACATCTATGTGCAGCCACCAATCAGCAGCTACTGAGCCTATCTAGATATGCTCATCAGCAAAGCATAGCAAGAGAATGATGCAAATTAGATAATAGAAGTAAATTAGAAAGTTGTTTAAAATAGCATGTTCTTTCTAAATCGTGAAAGAAAAAATTTGGCTTTCATGTCCCTTTAAATGGGGGGAAAAATGGTAAATTAAACTATCAAACAAAAATCATAAATTTGTAAATCATATTAAAAGTTTACATATGAATCTAGTTGCATATTATATGTTCTTTCAATATGAATTTTTTTTAATAAAATATTCATTAAAGCAATAATATTTATCAATATAAACACGTCACAAATGTCTAAGACTGAATCATCATTAGTCATTAGTGTACATGTTAAACCACTCAATGTTTGAAACTATTGCAAGACATTGCTCATTTGAATGGATTTGTCTAGTTCTGATAAACCTAATTTCAAGAAAATATTGCCTGTTCATTTCTGTGCATTGTTTGTGATTAATAATTTTGGTATGTCTATGGGATATCGAACAAAAGGGAAATTAAATTCAGAGATAGCAAGAACTGTCAAAGGATGTTGTCATTACATAGAACAAGTGAATGTATCATAACAAACTAAATAAATGTAGGAGGAAACTGAGACTTAATTAAAATAAGATTCCTTTCAATAGCAATATATAGAAAGACAAGGATATCTCTCAAGTGACATTAACAAAACAATAACTGGTATTATCAAATAGATTTATTTAATTAGTCTTGTGCTTCACATAAACTTTTTTTTTGCAAAGACAAGTCAGGATGTTGATATTTCTCATGACAGATAATGCTAATATATCTATTTTGGGATTAGTACATTTGTGGCTATATGACTTTGGTAAATGCTTTCTTTCTGATACTGAGAATACGTGTATGTATGTATATACCTACTGTATACTTTGTCAAGGTGGGGAGATGTGGGGAGTTTTGTCTAACCTTAGTTAAATGATCAATTTCATGGATTTTCCAGCTAGTGTTAGAGAAGTCATCAAATCCAATAGACAATGACACAACCCTGGATTCCCTTCCCAACCAATAACTGAGAGAGAATTTAGCAGACACTTTCACTGTGGTAGAACTAGGTGGGATGCTCATACACCAGTAAAACCTACTACACCACCGTACAGGTAGAGGGGGGCTTTTAGTTTAAAATTAAAGGGTTAATAAATTTATACTTAAAATAGCTTTTTTAGTATATGTGACTATTAGCTCTACTACTCTACCAGTGAAGCTGATCTTAGATTCCTGGTTGTAGGATGAGGGGATCAGATAAAGTGCTGCATGTTGTTAATCTAATCGGTTTGGTCCTGGAAACCCAAATAAAATTAACATGTTTACCATTCAAGGGGCAAAAGTACTAGTAAGATGTGTTAAATGCTACTGGCTGGATATAGGTAAATAGCCAAAGAAAATGCATAGGAATATATATATATAAATATATATATATATATATATATATATATATATATATATATATATATATATATATATATATATATATATATATTAAATGTATTTACATATAGATGTAGGTTATAGGAAATTACTTGGTAATATGGAAATTCTAAACCAGCATTTTGAAGAAAACTTAGGCTACATATTAGTGTTTTGGTCTTTCTACGGAAAGTGGGACAACCAGAATTTTTACATGAAAGCAAGAAGTATTTTTAAAATTGAGTATATCAAAACCTATTTACTTTTAACAGCAAAAGACTCTTGAGCTGTTGTTTCTGGCAACTAATTTTACCCAGCAGCAGACCAAATTGTTCACAGCACTATTCACATAGGTCAAGCATAGAAACATAAACTAATGTAGAATTATTAAGCAATATTTGTTTAAAATATATTAAAGGAATAGTAAAGTTCAAATGAAACTTTCATGATTCAGATAGGCCATGTCATTTTAAACAACTTTCTAATTTACGTTTATCATCAAATTTGCTTTTTTCTCTTGTTATTCTTAGTTAAAAGCTAAACCAAGGTAGGCACATATTCAAATTTCTAAGCCCTTGAAGGCCGCCTCTTATCTAAATGCATTTGACGGTTTTTCACTGCTAGAGGGCGTAAGCTCATATGTTTCATATAGATGACATTGTGCTGATGCACATGAAGTTATTTAAGAGTCAGCACTAATTGCCTGAAATGCAAGTCTGTTAAAAGATCTAAGATAAGGAGGCCGTCTGTAGAGGCTTAGATACAAGGTAATCACAGAGGCAAAAAGTATAGTTATATAACAGTGTTGGGTATGAAAAACTGGGGAATGGTAAATAAAGGGATTATCTATCTTTTTAAACAATAAAATTTTTTGGTGTTTACTATCCCTTTAATTACATTTGTCTTCCTACACCTAATAAATATGTTTAACCCATTTGACTATGTAGCCTTTCCAAGACGTTCAAAATAAACAGCAAAGTATTTTAGGCTTTGATGGCTTTTGGGTATTTTTTGCTAGTTTTTGGTACATTGTTGTTTTTTTTGGTTTATTACAATTAACAGCTGTTGTTTGTGATAGTTTGCAAGGTAGTGTGTGATGGTTTATGGTAGTTTATGAATATTAGCAATTTGTGTAAGTTTGTGATTATTTATGGTAGTTTGTGGTTTCAATTTAGCAAGGCAGTAAGTGGCAGTTTGTAGTAATTGGGAAAATCCATTTTTAGTAGTTTGTAATGGCTTGTGATAGTTTGTAGCAATTTAATCAAGTGTTTTTTAATAGATTTTGGTATTGTGTAATAATTTAGCAAGTCAGTTTGTGATAGCTTGTGGTAATTTAGCAAGTTTTACTCAGCTGATGGTGGTATATATGTAAAACCTAATTTAAATGACTGGACGGCATTAATACAATTTTGATTCTAAAGCTGCTTTGTTAAGTTAAAAAAATATACTATTAAAAATCAAATATTTGCTTTAAAATGAATACAATAATATAATATTTTCTACACAGTCTGTTGCTTAATAGTATCCATGTTTTTGACAGTACTCAGTGACAATATGTCATGTCTGTTACAGAGAGACAGAATAATGTAAAAACATAGGAACAGCTAGAGGTACGTTGTTGATATTATGTAGAGACAACTTCCATAAATACTCATTTCTATTTATAAGACTGAAAAAAATAATTATGGGGAATTAATGACATATTCTCACCTGACTTTTCTCATCTTACTACACTATTTTGTTTAATACCTAATGATGATGATCTGGCTGTGGTAAGACTTCTACTCATTTATAATTTAAACAAAATACACAACTTATTTATTGTTTCCAAATTTAACAACTTAACTTTAAAAACAAATTAATGAAAATGAATATTAAAAATGTTGATGGTTCATGACACATTGCAACATAGATGCATATTATTTTTTTCAGATAACATTTTAAATACAAACCTTGTTTAGTTATAAAAAAGTACAGTTTTATTCCTGTTTCATTCAGTCCTTTCTATTAACTTTCAATAACATCATATGTGTGAAGGCACTTGTCAAAAAGCAGATGTCCACTTTGTATCCTACTAGTTAGAGAGAATATTACTGTATTTCCATATTTTATTTCTGATTAATTTCATCTGTTACACCATGTGTTCCAAGCTTAATGCAGAGAAAACCATACTTTTTGTCCAGGCTTTTATGCAAATATTTTCAGCTCTAATTATCTGTCAAGAAATGTGTTATTAAAAAGTTGTCTTTTGTTTGCATAGTGCTGTGTATAAAGATTTTAAAAACACTTTTGAACATAAAACTTTATTGCAACTTTTACTTTATTCAACATAATAAATGACAAACAAAACATACACACCAAAAGTACACAACTGCATGATGAGAGTTAAAAAATGCACACATTGTTTTGTGGGGAGAAGGAAGTGGGAGGTAATTTGAAAAAGGAACTATTTGAGGGAGAGAGGGGTGAAAGACTAAAGGGGCATGAAACCCAAATTGTTTCTTTCATGAGTCAGATAGAGAATTCAATTTTCAATTTTTCAATTTACATCTATCATCAAATTTGCTTTGTTCCCTTGTTATTCTTTGTTGAAAAGATATCTAGATAGGTAGCGTGCACATGCCTGAAGTCCTACATTACAGGAAATAGTGCTGCCATCTAGTGGTCTTGCTAATGTATAAGATTGATGCAAAACTGCTGCCATATAGTCATGCAGACACATGAACGCTCCTGAGCTTTCCTTCCTGCTTTTAATCAAAGGATAACAAGAAAACAAAGAAAATGTGATAATATAAGTAAATTGAAAAGTTGTTTAAAATTGTATGTTTTATCTGAATCATGAACATTCTTGTTTTTTTTGTCCCTTTAATTACATAACAGGTAACTGTACTACAAATTAGAATGTTATTGATATATTCTGATGACATAAAAAAACACAAAGCTGATATTTTATTTGTCATTTGAGTGTTATGCAGTGGTATGTATATATTATAAGTACATCATTTATCATTTATGTAGACAAATATTGTATGTATTATTTATGTTATCTCTATCTTGTATTTTTCCTGTTTTGTTTTGTTACCTGGGAAATGGTTACAACAGTATATCTAAAATATTTCAATATGTGGTTTGCTGAAAGACTATAAATAAAATTAGTCATGCAGAGAGAATACAAAGAAACAGTTATTACTATTATACAAGGTTCTGTGTTTTTTGTTCTAATAATTTGAGTTTAAAATAATAAAATACGACAATGTAATGTCAAAATTCTGCATTTAAGAATTGCAAAAATAAGGGCAATATACATCTCACTGATATACAGAATGTGAACAATACTTACCCTTAAAGTGAAAGACATAATTTAGTTGCTGGTCCTCTCCTCTACAGCAGTGTTTCTCAACCTTTTTGTAGAAAGTATCCCTGTAGGCATTCATTTTATTTCTATGTACCCCAACTGTAGCACAAATATCATTGATCTTTTACATAAGCAAACATAGATATCATATGTATCACTTGATGTCACAAGCTTGTATCATATATGTTAATGAAGTAAATATATAGTAATTTGATATTTGTTTTATGTTTTCCAAAATTTAAGATTTGGCAATATTACCACAGAGAATAATAAACACATAAAACACTGATATATAGTCCTATTAATAATTGTATGCAATTAATGTGTTTCTTACATTAAAACAGAGGAAAATAAACAATTTTCTACACAAAGAGGAAACTAATATTTGTGATACCATCTTTCTAATTTTAATAACCATTACATGCACAGTTTATCTGTCTTGTTTTATTGTGGCATACTTCAGTATGATACACTTTACCTATTTCTCAGTTGCACATTTATAATAGGTGAAACAAGAAAAATCACCAGCGCTCTAGAAGGGACACTGGTACGAGACGCCCAAAACAAATGGGTAATGAATATATATACTTCTGTGCAGTTGGTGTGATAAGTCACAAATATCAGTGGGAGTGCTAATAATCACAACAACAGCAGGTATTGATGTACCCAAATGTGTGAGAGTGCAGCAAGAAGTGGAGATGATCAGTGTACCCCTGACACTGTAATGAATAGCAATAAAAGAGAACAAACAATCTTGATACTTCTGCGCAGCTTCAAACAGGTTGTGTCCTGTATTATAAAGGATGTTAATATAGTCTTTAACAATATGTCCTTATGAAAAATATATAAATGGTATATGTTCTGAGTTCATATGCAATATATCCAAGTCAGAAAAAGTACAGATGTCCTCTTACCGGAGATTACCCCAATCATATGAGGTAATGTATAGTCATGTAGTACAGGTGTGGGTCTATGGTCTGCCGCTGTCTGTGCTTGTTCTTTCTGTGCAGCCTTGTTTATGGTAGTCCTGTGTCTGGAACTTCCTAAATCTTGTGCTTGGACACCTCTTGGCAATATGGTAGTTATTCATCCCGGGGTCAGTCCCAGATGTCTCAAAGGCAGGCGTAGAGAGAAGAAAACAAAGCAGACATAGCGTAATCCAGTAAAACAAGATCATAAATTTATTTACAATAAAACAATAGGAATCGCACTCACATGGAATAACCTCAATCAGGTATGAGGTAAGTGTAGGCACATATAATATAAGGAGTACACAGGTGGGTGATGCTTTCGAGATATAGATTAAAAAGAAATACTTCTAATAGTACATAGAGAGCAATCTTGTAATCTTATGCTGCCCCTGTATCTACATAATGATTGTCGGTCAGGGGGAGAGTGTCATAAAAGACTGTCTTGCTAGCTCCTTGTCATAAAAGGAGGACCCAGAGCAAAGATAGACAATGAGGTGTGCTGCCCCAATGTGGCTAAAAGAGAACCTGGATGCTGGAAGCGCTCTCGACCGTCTGCAGCAGGTCGTAGTAAAATCCCAGTGGAGAGAGTTCTGCCAGGTAGTAGCGGATCGAGCTTCGCTCAAAGGTTAATCCTGGGGTCAGGAGCTGCAAGAGACGCCGGTACACACTGAAGATACACGTGGGGAAACAGTACTGCCACACCTGGGGAGCCTTACACGTTTCGAAGTGTAATGTACTTCTTCGTCAGAGGACCTTAACTCAAAAATCCCTTCATAAACAAACTGCTTCATCAGATTTTCTAAACAGTCACAGTCACTCACCAATGCATGCTGCCTCTGTACAGTAGAACAAGTCCTTAACTCAAAAATCCCTTCATAAGTAAACTGCTTCATCAGATTTTCTAAACAGTCACTGTCAGTCACATGTGTTTTTATGTAAAAGAAAAATAAGTTGGCTTAATGGAGCGCAAATAAAATGTACTTGGTATGGGGGGAGTGGTCTTGAGGAGGGCAGGGAGGTTGATGATATTGTCTGAGTTTTTTGGTGGGCTTGGGGGGAGCGTCCAAATGCACCTTCACCTGTGTAGACAAAAATCCTTGCACCGGCCCTGCTTTCTCTGTTCATATCAGTGAAGCACAACTGCAGCACTCATTTGTCACTAACAAGCCAGAATCTAAGGTTTTACTAATTTGAGGTGAATCAGTGATGGAGCAGTGGTCCAACCTAAGCAGGGAAATACTCACACTCTGACCTGGTAGGAGTGCTCAAGGATAGAAATGAGAAGTACAGCTTTCATGTTTACAATAGCTACATCAGGAAAAAAAATAATGAAGGTTAATCGCTGGAATACCCCTTGCAAATCCCTCAAGTACCCCCAGGGATACACATACTACAGGTTGAGAAAATAGGCTCTACAGCTTACAATTTAAGTAATACATTTTTACATTTTATTTCTGTTATTAATAAGGAGGGGGACTTATATGGGATTATGATCTATAGATGAATCAGTTGATACAATGCACTGGGACCTGGAACAAAAAGAAGACCCATTTGCAAGATGCTGAAAGTAGCCTAGAAGCATTCACACAAGACATCTGCAACAGTAGGTTCACCTACCCCAAGCAGCCTGCAATATCAAGGGAGCCAGTCTACAAGCAGTGCACAACAGCTGGTCCACTGGATAGAACAAGGGGACTCTATCTAGGGCCATTACAGGGAACCTGTGCACTGGTACACTACTGATAGGGAAAGGGTAGTTAAAGGTACGGGTTTGCAGAGGTCATGCATGTAATCATACCATGCGTATTATATCTATTAAATAAATGTACAAATGTACATTTCTATCCCCCCCACACTGGTAATGGACCATAGAACAGCAATGAGTACAATTTGAATGAATCTAGACCATATGTTCACATATACATCTAAAATTTTGTCTGTGGCCATTTGAGAGTATATTGCACATGTGCAACATAATAGAATAATTGAGAGAATTCCAAGACGATTTGGAATAATTCTAACATGTTGAAATGGTCGGTTTTGCCTATATCAACTTCCTTTGGCTGTTGAATTCAATCTGATCATTTTGTTGCCGATATTTGGTTGATAACTTTCCAATGCGAAAATGTTCTTATAGTTTATCTGATCAACAAGGTTAGTATCAACGCCATAGTTGGTATGAGGGGGTTGGACAGGCCGTTTATCAGATTTGAGGTATAATTCAATTGTATAGCTGGCAAAAAAGGGATGCAGAGCTATCAAAACCTGTGATCTGTTATCTAATTTTATCATATATTTGGTATAAAGAGGGATAATAGGCCATTAATATTTGCTGAGGACTCAGGTTTGTAGATGACATATAAGGTCATTACATACTTATATAGTTAGCCTACATCGGGTGCAGGAACATGTATATAATCTAAGGTCTCATATGCTTTTATATGCTGGCAAAATGCAGTCATTATATTTAGTGAGTAAATAAATATTCTTGTGTTTTTTTATTTACATATTAACCAATATGTCAACTTGTATTAATAATAATTGCACTGATTACAAGTGGCGCGCTAACTTTTTTTACGTTTGAGTGCTAACTGCACTCAAGTAAAAAACAGCGCACTGCCAGAGTAGCATAGGATAATATAATAACTTTCGATAATTTTACTTCTATTACCAAAGAAAAAAAAATTTGTTTAGCAGAACTAAGGATAAAAGGTCTTAAGAAAGGAATTGGAAATGCCTGCTTCCTTTTCTCTACAATCCTTAACTTTTAGGTTCCTTTTAAATCCTATATATGTTTATATAGCCATATTTCAATATTTTATCTATTGTTCCATTTAGAGCACAAAATACATTGTATACACTAGATATATATGCTAGGGATTGGCGAATATTTCGCAACATTCGAAAAATGAAAACAAATTTTAACACATTAGTTCATTTGAATTTCGAATGATTACATAACATTCTAACATTCGATTTTCAAATGTTTGGTTTCAAATTTTACGATTACATTAGAAAATATTAGTTTAGAAAAATTTCAATTTATATATTTGTAATAGTATTTCTAATCCTTTCTTTAAATGTAATATTCGAATTATGAAATATTTGAATTCGGAAAATTTGAATTTATATATTTGTAATAGTATTTCTATAATGCTTTATTTAAATGTAATATTTGAATTATGCAATATTCTAATTCAAAAAATTTGAATGTATATGTTTTTAATAATATTTTCTTATGCTTTCTTTAAATGTAATATTCTAATTATGCAATATTCGTTCGAAATAGAAACATTTGAATTGATATATTTGTATTTATTATGTATCAATTTACTAGATTCCCTGCCACATGAACTATTGAACTTCTGAATAGTATTTTTTAAATAGAATGTTAAATTCGAAATTTTGAATGTGGACATTCGATCTAATTATAAACATTCGAATTCGAAAGTGACATTCGAAAACTGTAAATAGCATTCGATTATAGAATTTTTAAGAATATTCATTTGTATCAACATTCGGATTTTGGTAATAACATTTGTTCTAACATTGGAATTCGGAAATTTACACATTCCCCATCCCTAATATATGCTACAGTCCTGAACCATAGAGGTACATCTTAAATCTGTGCCTCAATTTCATGAAGCTTAAATACAGGTAGAAAACCCTTTATCAAAACTGCTTGGGACCAGAAAAGGTTTGGATTTTGGAATAATTTGGATTTTGGAATATTTGCTTCTGTAAAATGGGACAGTGTGGAGAGGGGATGGAACCAAGTGTAAACAATATTAGCTTGTCAATATTAATTCAAATGTTATGTTACAGTGTATACATGCAACCTTAAAGTAGTTTTATATCATTTGTAATACTTTTGTATGCATTGTACCTTCAGAAAGATAGCACATTACTATAACCGGTAAGGCAATATTTGTTGTTTTAAATAAATATAGACTATTATTTGTATTTTAAAATGCATAAAACAAACCGAAGACACAGAAAGAGAAGATTGTGATTTACAGGTAGGGAAAATAGTAATTTTTGATCATTTTATTTAAAAAAAAAACATTTGCGGCGGTACAAGTCCTCGCACAAGTTGTAGCTCAGTTTTAGCGTGAGTTAAAGTCTCACCTGGGTTAAAATCTTTCTTATATATGCATATAGTTTAGTGTAAATATCACTGGAACTGGTATGGGTACTTGTTGTTGCTTATTGCTTAATTGGTTGTGCTTCAAGGCTTTTTCATTTGTGCTGTGCTGTGCTTAAGAAGATTAAAGTAATTGCTTATATTATTTTATTTCTGCCATTATTGTGTTGTTAAAATGGGGTCTGCTCACAGCAAAAAAGTTTGATATAATGCTGAGGTACAGAGAAGTGTAAGAAGTGTTTGTCTGTATGATGTTTCACTGTGTTCCGTAATACTATCCTGTCTAAAAATAATTTGTTTATGTCTCAATCTGCTGGAAAAATGGCCATTCCTTGCAAATTCGGACACTTTCAGGTAGATTTTAAATTTGGTGGAAAGTTAATCTTATTGTATTTCTAAATGTCTTTGGTATGCTCGAAGTATATATGTTTTACTGAAAGAGAGAGAACGTTAATAAAATATGTTTTCAGTGTCTTAAGAAAAAGTTTGCTATGTTAAAATTGCATAAGCATAAATGCTGGGAGTGAAATATTTGAGGTATGCGAGTTGATATGATTTTTGTGTACAATCGCTGCAAAAGAAAGCTGGGCTTGATGTTTGATGCAGGCTAGAGCTGTGTGTGTATTAGGGATTCTTAGCTAAGAAATCTGACCCTGTAATGATTTTCTTGTTATTGCTGTAACTTGGTTTTAAAATCATATGTATGTTCTTAATTTTGTGTGCCAATAATAAAATCTATTTGTAAACAATTAAAGGCACACCATCAGGTGAGATGGATCATTGGGAACAATTTAAAAGGGAAATTTTTTGGCAAACAGTCCTTTTAATCTATTAGTGTAAATTATTATTATTATTCTTTTTAGAAATCTCATTTTGTTGTATACAATTGTTATATTTAGTGGAGAGATGCAAAATGTTAAATATCAAATTATATACAAAAATTAGTTCAAATAATTGTGTATTTATTAAAATCATAGGTATGTAAAAGTATAGCATAAGCTTTTCACAAATTATTTGTGCCAAACATGATTTATTTAACAGTGGGTTTGCACTGTGCATGCAAGCAGGGGCTATATAGAACAGTGGCTGTGCCATTATTATCAGACCTTTTCCAGAGTATAATACTGTGTGTTCCTTTGTAATTATATGATAGGGATTTATTTGTAAATGTACAACTAGAGTTTATTGATCTTCTGAAATGATTGCATTATTAGCGTGAGCTCATAGTATTGTGCATAGTAGAAGTTGCAAAACCAGGGCATAGAAGGTTGTTATAGAATTTTAATTATTTGTACTGTTTTGCTAGAATGTAGTATTTTTCAGTGCTGTGTTTCAGTGAATGTAAGTATATGTGTTGAATTTCAGGTTGATTCTGGTTGTTAAAAGTTTGTGCCGGCTGTTAATGTTTTGTTTTGTGTAATGGACAGTTGGTTTTAAGTGGTTTCTAAGTGAATGCTATATTTTTATTTTTAGTGAATGTGTGTGGAAGGGTGCTGTATGAATGGAATATTGAGGTGTATTTGATTTTGCCTGATTTTAAGTATACTATTTCTTTTAGGAGTGCATGGATTGTCTTTTTTTTTGCTGTCATATTGTGTTTGTGTGATAAATAGGGTGTTTCACGTGAACAAATGGGGGAGTATTGATGAGTAGCTTTATGTGAGTATTGATTGTTTTTTTAAGTACGAAAATGAACCTAAAATGTTTTTTTTTTGTTATTAACACAATATTTGTATTTGCATGATGAGATCATGAAGCTGTATCCAGAAAGCAAAAATACTAACAAAATTATTTTTGAGTTTTTCATATTTAGGTAAATCTGTACAGACAATATTCCATAGTGCACTCTCCAAAAGATTGAAGATTGAATGCAAATAAACCTTTAAATAAAGAGATGCCTGGTGCCTAGGTGAAGGAAAGAAAAAGAACACTAAAAGACCTTTTGTCAAGTTTGTTTTAACCACCATACTGCAGTAAAAATTGCTGAACTACCTTTTGTATCCGTTCTTTGCTTTGCAAGCTGGTACCAGCCCGAGAACTCGACTCTGGGCAATCTATGACTGTTTCCTCTGATGTGTGTCTTCAGAACATAAAGACTATCCTTCTCTTGACTGTGCCTTGCCTGTTGGAATTGATGACCTGTTATACTGTTACAGAGTTATCCATAGCTAGATTAGGGTAGTATTGTTTTAACTTGTTTACTTATATTGCTTGTTTTGTTTTCTCTTGTAATTGTGTTATTTTTATTGATCATATTAGTTATAAGAAGTCATATAGCTTTGTCTGCAGAAAAATATGCCTTATTTGTAGTAGTACACATTATAGTTTGTCTACTTAAACAAAGTAACCCTCTAGATAAGTGTAACTCTAAACCTTGCAGTATAGTAACTTATTGAATGGCCCACTGAGTATAGAGAATATGTTTGTACCTTTATAGTTTAAAGACAATGCTGCAATATCTCAGAATATTCTAGACCCTTCTCCATTGTAGAACACAGAAGGTTCCCCCAGGGATATATGTGTCTTGTGGTGGAGAAAGGTATGAGAATAGGAAGTTTTTGTAGGAATTTCCTATTGTAATCATTCCTTAGTGTATAATCAAACTACTCGAAATAAAGAGAGTGAGGACACGTCTCAGCTAGAAAATTATATCTATTATACAGAGAAAAATGAGTTCTGAGAGTAGTTTAATTATAATTGTATTGATGGTATATTTTCTACCTACAATGGCTCTTATTGGATCTATGTTATGAAAGCAAATGTATTTTTTCCCTTTATTAACTGGTATGATATCTATAATTTGAGTTTTGTAATTCCAGGTGTTTGTCAGTGAAAGGAATTATCTTACCATAAAGATGTGTTTACCTTTAAAGAGATTTTGTAGTTTTAATAATGTTATGATTGTATTCTTTCCTCATACAGGATTGCGAGAGAATTTAGGTTGCATAAAATAATTAGTAAATTAGTAGTGTCTATATCAGATAAGACAGCTGACTCTATTAAGATCACATTTGGAGAATTATAAACATTACATATAGTAGCTTTGCAGAATAAAGCAACACTAGGTTATTTTTTTATTTTTTTTATTAGTTCAAAGAGAAAGTGTGAAGAAATTAATTTTAAAGAAAATATTTTTATTGACTGTTTTACTTTTCATTTTTGTTGCAGGGCAGGCCTTAGCATAAGTTACTTAGCATAGCCATATAGCCTCTTGATGAAGTCTAGCAGTCTTTACTTGCTTAGTATTGATGTTTAAGGTATCATTTAAATTGTATAGAGAAGCTGTGAGTTATTCTCTGTAAAAGTATAATCAATGTATGTAGTTTGTATTATATATCCACAATGTTTTCCTGGTTTTAAATGACATAGGATAAGTTAAGCTATTTAAGGAAACGGAGATGCTTAGAAAAGAGAAAAGTTATGTTGTGTATAATTGTGATTGCATCAGAGTGCATGCTCATCTTGTGCTGTTTTGTTTCCTTCTTAGACTCCTGACTCGAGTGTCTGCTTGCTATGAGGATCCACCTGCTCTCCTTGTCTACCCCATGAACAAACTATCGTACTTCCAGCATGTACCTGCAGATGGACACTTGCAAAGCACCCCTACTGCAAATGGACTATGGTATTGAAGCAGAGTGTCTGAGGGAGGTGGAGCTCTAAGAGGGCAAATACTGTTCTTAAAGTGATCAGAGGCCACCCAGAGATACTTGTGCTGTTCCACAGTCATGCTTCACTGTGGAGAGTGTACAGAGCAGGAAACTGTCAATGCTATTTGGGGATGCTAGCTATGCAGGTTGAGAAATAAAGATGCAGTGTTGTTTGGGGGTAGATAGGGGGTTGGTTAGGTATTTGTGCAGATAGACCAGTAGTCTGGGGATGCTGGGAGGTAGATGGAGAGTATTGGAGAAACCGTACCTATGTGCAGTGACAAATTGTGCCCTATTGGCCTATCTTCAGTTTTTAAATTGTGTCTATATATTATAGCAGTAAATGTGACTACATTTCTCTACAGTATTATCACATAGATTCATGTTATACTGAAGTATTAGGCTTATATTATTGTTAATATATTTAGTTTCTGTGCCTTTTATATAGTCATTCAATTCTCATAGTATGTTATTCTGGTAGAATAAAAGAGTGGAATGTTAGAATATATTTAGCATTACTGATGCCATTTTGTCTTTAGGCATCCATTTGGTCAAGAATGGTTTATTATAGTTTATTATAACAGCTTATTATGTTGTGAGAAATATGCTGATGTTAGGAATACTTGTATATCAAGAATGGCCTTGTGAATGTCCCTGGCGATGCGCCTGGATGCCCTGTTATTGCTATAATATGTCCAACGGCTTTGTTTTGTGCTGGTCGATGTGCCCAGATATACATTTATCTAACACTCCGTTTCTTTAGCATACTCCTTAATGCTCCTTTTTACCCAATTATATTTTAATAAGCTTCTTTTGTTTCTAAGCAATACTGTGTAAGATGATGTAGCTATGAGTACGTCATTGTTTAACCCTATATGCTGTAACCATTGTCTATAAAAGTATTGTGCACCTTATAATAAACAGAACAGTGATTAGACCTTTATTGCTGCATGTCTGATTTCTGTTCCCGAGATATCTCGTCAGGTAACCCATTCAGTTCCAGGTAGAGTTGTAGAATACTGTAAGTGCTAACTGACACCCCCCCCCCCTGAAAATAACACCTAACAAAAATTAATTAAAAAGTCTGGATTTCATAATAAGTTTGGATTTTGGAATATCAGATTTTGGATTTGTACAACATTCCAGTTTCAATTTAACATATGTTTTGAAAAAAATGTCCACAAGGGGACAAATCTAAAGTAAAACATTTACATAATTTGGTATATTTGTAGTTTTGCCTCGGAGATGTGGTAAGTTGTGTCTTCAGCTTGACTAGGTCATTCAAAAATATCTCCCTTTGTATATGTAGATTTTTGCCCCCTCATTTAATTTTACCGGTTTAGGTCTGAAGGTATGGAAGATGTTCTGCAACTGAATCTAAAAGCTGATACCAGACCATATTAATTCTAGAAAAGACTGACTTATCATCATTAAATTATTTCTTGCTGGTTTCCTGCCTATATAAGTAAAAACGTATTTCCTCTCTACAAAGGGCTAGATTACGAGTGGAGTGCTAATTATCGCTCATGCTCATGGGCTAACTGCGCTCATCTTCGGCTTCTTGCTCAAAATTCATGCTGAGCATATTACAAGTTGAAAATAAAATGTTTTCACTTCCGCACTAAACTGAAACACGCATATATATTATTTGTCTTCTAATAAAATAATTTTAATAAGCAGACAACCCCTTTTTGTTCTAATATTCTGGTACCAATTACCATCACACCCACTAAAACCCTTCTTACTTCCAGACCACCCAATGCAAAATTCAAGAACAATGGTATTAAACCCCTAACCATCAGACCAACCAAAGTATTAATCTCCCTGCTATTAACCCCTACTTACTATAGTCCTTGATGCAAATATACCCCTGTTATTAACCCCCTAACTGAAACAAGCCCAATGCAAAAATACGTTGACCCCAAATATTTTTTATTCCTACTGGATGGTTATTGATCCTTTTGGCTGATGTGAAAATCCAAACCAGCCAAAAGAAATGACTTGCATCCCATTGGTTGGTTAAATCAACCAATAGAAATGTAAATTAATTAAAAAATAAATTACATCAGCTTTTAAAAATGCTATTAAAGGTTGATTGCAATGAACGTCATAATCAAATTGTAGACTTATCTAGCACACAATTACCACATCCCATTATAACTATGCAGTGAGCTAATTTAGCTGTGCACAAAAAAAGTCTTTGGTTACATTTTTAAAAAATTACTTTGATGATGATTAATAACAAATTGAGAATAATCAGTATTGCTCAGTTTATAATTTAGGCCAATGTGTTTAACCCCCTCAAAGGGGGCATGTAATTTTTGCATTACAATTGCTTTTTTTTTTCTAAATTCTAAGGTCAAATATACTAATAAAAACATTGTTTATTGAAGCATATCATGTCATAAATGTTCATTAGACATAGGAGCATAGATTAATATTTTTTATGCCCAAACAGAGTCATACATATCAACAGTATTTTAAATACTCAAGAAAAAAAACATTAATTTGTATAAATAGATCTCCAACAAAATTTAAAAATGTTTTTAATGTTAATAAATTGAACCAAAGTGTCATATAGAGTGCCAGATTCCAGGTTGCATGCTATTTAGTGATTTGGCTCGTGCGCAAACATTGCCAAAAGTAAGAGCATGGGTTAGCATGCATATTAAACGTTGAAAATAAATGGTATGCGCAATCGAAACCCGACACGCTAATTTTAGATCTATGGATTTCTCGACCATGCTAACTTTTTGTCCATATTTTTTATTTATTTTTTATTTTTAAAGAAAAATTGTTTATTTCTGTTTGAAACATTATATGTAGAGAAAAAAATGTGATAAACAATTGCAAGATGAAAGATAAAGGCATAATCCCTACTTGAAATATAGAGTCCATATAAAGCTCGAATAAGTGATTTCATAGAAAGTTCAATAGGGAGCTAACTATATGGCTCTTCTGCAAGGTGAGAAAGTAAAGTTCCAGCATTGTGGGCCATACATCTTCACAATCTTTCTTTCTTTTTGCAACAAAATAAACTAATAACAATAAACAGTAAACATTAAACAGTTGTAATCACCATGTATATTTGTTAATTCCTGAACAAAGCATATATTTAAGCATGAGTCTTCAACTTAAGCAAATACAATTTTTGTCTATGCCATATGGCACTTAGCAGTAATAACGTCCAAGTTTGATGTGTGAAGGTCTATAGTAGCCTGCAAAGCCTATTGTCATCTTACACACATAGTTGATATCGTCTGGAATGGTCTGTGTGTAGTAGATCAGAGTATACAAAGGTGTCGTGATATAACCCTTAAGTGGGCCTGGAGTCCCACAGAAACTCTATCTCTGCATGAGTGTCTAATTTGTTCAATAAAAGATAATGATATCTTTCTAGCTTAAGGTTGAGCTGTATCTCTTGTATCCACATCGCTAATGTAGGAACTGAATCCTTTTTCCACATTCTTGGAATTAATTGATGTGCACTATTGATCATTATTTGCAATAATCTATAGTGTAATTGTGGGTTGAGTTTAGGGTATTTGTCGAACAGGTATGTAATTGAGTCGTGTGGCATCGGAGTGCCAATGGTTCTGAATATATGGTATAATAGATGTCCAAAATGCTTGAATTTTGGGACAAGCCCACCAAATATGAAATAGCATACCTTCTTCTCTACACTGTCTCCAACAATGATTAGAAGAGCCAGGAAAAAGGTGTTTAAGTCTCTGTGGCGTGAGGTACCACCTTGTTAGTAGTTTTGTGTTAGTTTCTATAAGTTTAGCCGAGTGTGCCGATTTTTTGACAGCTATGAAAATAGAATGCCAATCTGTATTTGGAATTAAAAACGGTAAATCTCTGTCCCAAGCCTTGGTAAATTATGTTAAATCGGTCTCATTTGGTGTTGTAAGTAGTTTATATGTACAGGATATTGTGTGGGAGTTGGGAGAGGTCGAGCTACACAGACTCTCAAATTGTGTTTGTTGTCTGGTTAAATGGATTTTGTGTGGTGACTGGAGTAGTGGTTGAGTTGGTGGTATCGGAACCACATATTAAAAAACCCGTCACCTAAAAGTTCTATAGAGTGTCTAGGCAGTAGGTCACCGCCTTCTAAATAATAATAAATGGTATGCGCAATCGAAACCCGACACGCTAATTTTAGATCTATGGATTTCTCGACCATGCTAACTTTTTGTCCATATTTTTTATTTATTTTTTATTTTTAAAGAAAAATTGTTTATTTCTGTTTGAAACATTATATGTAGAGAAAAAAATGTGATAAACAATTGCAAGATGAAAGATAAAGGCATAATCCCTACTTGAAATATAGAGTCCATATAAAGCTCGAATAAGTGATTTCATAGAAAGTTCAATAGGGAGCTAACTATATGGCTCTTCTGCAAGGTGAGAAAGTAAAGTTCCAGCATTGTGGGCCATACATCTTCACAATCTTTCTTTCTTTTTGCAACAAAATAAACTAATAACAATAAACAGTAAACATTAAACAGTTGTAATCACCATGTATATTTGTTAATTCCTGAACAAAGCATATATTTAAGCATGAGTCTTCAACTTAAGCAAATACAATTTTTGTCTATGCCATATGGCACTTAGCAGTAATAACGTCCAAGTTTGATGTGTGAAGGTCTATAGTAGCCTGCAAAGCCTATTGTCATCTTACACACATAGTTGATATCGTCTGGAATGGTCTGTGTGTAGTAGATCAGAGTATACAAAGGTGTCGTGATATAACCCTTAAGTGGGCCTGGAGTCCCACAGAAACTCTATCTCTGCATGAGTGTCTAATTTGTTCAATAAAAGATAATGATATCTTTCTAGCTTAAGGTTGAGCTGTATCTCTTGTATCCACATCGCTAATGTAGGAACTGAATCCTTTTTCCACATTCTTGGAATTAAATGATGTGCACTATTGATCATTATTTGCAATAATCTATAGTGTAATTGTGGGTTGAGTTTAGGGTATTTGTCGAACAGGTATGTAATTGAGTCGTGTGGCATCGGAGTGCCAATGGTTCTGAATATATGGTATAATAGATGTCCAAAATGCTTGAATTTTGGGACAAGCCCACCAAATATGAAATAGCATACCTTCTTCTCTACACTGTCTCCAACAATGATTAGAAGAGCCAGGAAAAAGGTGTTTAAGTCTCTGTGGCGTGAGGTACCACCTTGTTAGTAGTTTTGTGTTAGTTTCTATAAGTTTAGCCGAGTGTGCCGATTTTTTGACAGCTATGAAAATAGAATGCCAATCTGTATTTGGAATTAAAAACGGTAAATCTCTGTCCCAAGCCTTGGTAAATTATGTTAAATCGGTCTCATTTGGTGTTGTAAGTAGTTTATATGTACGGGATATTGTGTGGGAGTTGGGAGAGGTCGAGCTACACAGACTCTCAAATTGTGTTTGTTGTCTGGTTAAATGGATTTTGTGTGGTGACTGGAAGTAGTGGTTGAGTTGGTGGTATCGGAACCACATATTAAAAAACCCGTCACCTAAAAGTTCTATAGAGTGTCTAGGCAGTAGGTCACCGCCTTCTGTCAGTGTATAGGCCGGTAATAACAGGTGAATGTCCTTGATACCTGTGGGTGTAAAGGTGAGTCCTGGTAGAAAGCTATCATTCTGTAATATGGGCATCAAAAGGGAGGGAATTGTGGACAGATTAGGGTGCGTTTTAACTATCTCTATCCAAGTGTTAAAAGTCTCATATATAATTGGGTTATTAAGATAATTGATTTTGGATTGAGTTATATCAGTCCAACATAAGGATCCCAGTTGGGTGCAACTGGAGATTTCGTGTTCTAGTTTGACCCATTGTTTGTGATGATGTTCTTCAAACGAGCACCAATCTATAATTCTGGAAAGGAAAATGGCATTTCTATATTCGCGTATATTGGGGACCCCTAGGCCTCCCTGTGTAGGGTTTCTATATAGGGTTGATTTGGCTATCCTTGGTGGCTTAGTTTTCCAAACATAGGCATTAATGATTGATTGGAGTTTTGGAATCATGGGTTTTGGGAGAGGAATGGGTACTGTCTGTAAAATATATAACATCTTAGGGAGTAGTGTCATTTTAGCAGCTCCTATTCTACCCAACTAAGATATAGATTTAGGGGACCAGTTCTCAATGTTTGATAGTATGTTTGATGTTAGAGTATCATAATTTAGTCTGACCAACTCCTCCGGAATGGGGGATAGATATATGCCTAAACATTTTAATGATTGGGTATTGAATGTAAATGGGGTGATACTTTGGAGGGTCGTTAAGTCTGTCTGAGTAACGTGAACTGGGAGGATGACTGATTTCTCATAATTAACAGAAAATTTTTACATATCTCCAGAGACCTTGAGATTTGAGTGGGCAGCTGCGAGGGAACTTACAGGGTTTGTGAGCGTCATGAGGAGATCATCAGCAAATAAGGCCAATTTATACTCTGAAATTTAAATTTTGATTCCTTCTACTGAATTTGAGGTGCGTAGAATAGTTGCCAGAATTTCCATAGAGAGAACAAACAGCAAGGGTGAAAGAGGGCAGCCTTGACGGGTGCCGTTTCGAATCTGGAAGGAGTCAGACAAGAGGCCATTGACCTTGATTTTGGCTGTGGGGACAGTGTATAGGACAGCAATTTTGGATATGAATTCTTTAGGTAGGCCAAATTTGTGGAAAATGCATGTCAAAAACATCCAGTCTAACCGGTCGAATGCCTTTTCGGTGTCTGTGGAAATAAAAAGGGTCGGAATTTTCTGTCTGTGTGAGTATTGAAGTAAGTGCAATGCTTTAACTGTATTGTCCTTGGCTTCTCTTTGCGGGACAAACCCTGTTTGGTCATTGTGAATCAGATATGGGAGTACTAAATTCAGCCGAGTAGCCAAGATCTTGGAGTAGATCTTGAGGTCTACATTCAGTAGAGATATAGGTCTGAAGTTTGATGGTGAATCTGCTGTTTTACCCGGCTTGGGCAAAACTGTAATAAGAGCCTTCAGCATGCTTGGTGGGAATGGGTGATCTGGGCCCATAGAATTAAAGAGGTTTAAAAGGTGAGGAGAGAGGGTTTGTTTATAAGTTTTATAGTAAAGATTACTGAAGCCATCCGGCCCAGGGCTTTTACCATTTTTAAGGGAATGGATAGCCATATCCAACTCCTGAGGAGTAATGGCTTTGCTTAAGAGCTGGGAATGTTCTGGGTGGACCTGTGGAATTTGAAGCTGGTCTAGGTACTTTTTGCATTTTTGTGTGTGTTCCTCTATAGAACGGGAAGGATGCAGATTATAAAGTTTATTGTAATAGTTACGAAACTCATTGGCTATTGTTTTAGAGTTTGTAGTCTTCGCAGATGCATTAATCGTTAGGGACTGCACATAAGTAGAGGATTGTTTAATTTTAAGGGCTCTAGCCAGGAGTTTGCCCGGTTAGTTCCCCTGTACAAAGTATTTTTGGCGTAATAGAAAAGCGGTATTATGAGCTTTAATATGTAGAAGGTCATTAAGTTGGAGTCTAGCCGCGTTTAACTTATTTAGAATATCTATGTCTGTGGGGTGTAGTTTGTGGGAGTAATCTAATTTATTTATTTCTTGTGAGAGTGTGAGAAATTTCTGTTTATTTTGTTTGTTTTTGATGGCTTTCTGTTTAATTAATATCCCTCTTAGGACGCATTTATGTGCTTCCCATGTAATGATTGGGGTAGATGCGCTAGGAGCGTTGATGGTAAAGTATTCCTGGAGACTAGTGATGTCACGAGCATAAAAATTTGGGTTCGCGAACGGCGAACGCGAACTTCCACAACTGTTCGCGAACCGGCGACCTGAGCGAACCGCCATAGACTTCAATAGGCAGACGAATTTTTAAACCCACAGGGACTCTTTCTGACCACAATAGTGATGGAAAAGTTGTTTCAAGGGGACTAACACCTGGACTGTAGCATGCCGGAGGGGGATCCATGGCAAAACTCCCATGGAAAATTACATAGTTGATGCAGAGTCTGGTTTTAATCAATAAAGGGCATAAATCACCTAACATTCCTAAATTGTTTGGAATAACGTGCTTTAAAACATCAGGTATGATGTTGTATCGATCAGGTAGTGTAAGGGTTAGGCCCGCTTCACAGTGAGCAGTGTAGGTGATATACCTGCCCTGACCATGCTTTGCAGACCATGTATCAGTGGTCAGATGGACCCTTGCCCCAACTCTGTGTGCCAGACATGCCATTATAGCAGACTTATATGGCTTTGGCGTTGCTTTTTGGTAATTAGAAGGCTGCTAAATGCCACTGCGCACCACACGTGTTTTATGCCCAGCAGTGAAGGGGTTAATTAGGGAGCATGTAGGCAGCTTGTAGAGTTAATTTTAGCTTAAGTGTAGTGTAGTAGACAACCCAAAGTATTGATCTAGGCCCATTTTGGTATATTTAATGCCACCATTTCCCCGCCAAATGCGATCAAATAAAAAAAAATTGTTCACTTTTTCACAAACTTTAGGTTTCTCACAGAAATTATTTACAAACAACTTATGCAATTATGGCATAAATGGTTGTAAATGCTTCTCTGGGATCCCCTTTGTTCAGAAATAGCAGACTTATATGGCTTTGGCGTTGCTTTTTGGTAATTAGAAGGCTGCTAAATGCCACTGCGCACCACACGTGTTTTATGCCCAGCAGTGAAGGGGTTAATTAGGGAGCATGTAGGGAGCTTGTAGAGTTAATTTTAGCTTAAGTGTAGTGTAGTAGACAACCCAAAGTATTGATCTAGGCCCATTTTGGTATATTTCATGCCACCATTTCACCGCCAAATGCGATCAAATTTAAAAAAAAACTTAAATTTTTCACAATTTTAGGTTTCTCACTGAAATTATTTACAAACAGCTTCTTCAATTATGGCACAAATGGTTGTAAATGCTTCTCTGGGATCCCCTTTGTTCAGAAATAGCAGACATATATGACTTTGGCGTTGCTTTCTGGTAATTAGAAGGCCACTAAATGCTGCTGCGCATCACACGTGTATTATGGCTAGCAGTGAAGGGGTTAATTAGGTAGTTTGTAGGGAGCTTGCAGGGTTAATTTTAGCTTTAGTGTAGAGATCAGCCTCCCACCTGACACATCAGACCCCCTGATCCCTCCCAAACAGCTCCCTTCCCTCCCCCACCCCACAATTGTCCCCGCCATCTTAAGTACTGGCAGAAAGTCTGCCAGTACTAAAATAAAAGGTTTTTAAATTTTGTTTAATTTTTTTTCCGCATATTTACATATGCTGTGGTGTAGCATCCCCCCTTAGCCCCCAACCTCCCTGATCCCCCCCAAAACAGCTCTCTAACCCTCCCCATCTGCCTTATTGGCGGCCATCTTGGGTACTGGCAGCTGTCTGCTATTATTTCACAGTCAAAAAAGTGTTGTTTTTTTTAAAAGTACACTACTGTTACACCAGATATGAGTGGTGGCACTGGGCAAGTGGGCACAGTATACGCTGTGAGCCTGACACACACGCTGGCAGGCAGGCAACTGCAATTAGATTACACAGGAAAAAAAAAAATCAGACTGATGGGCTTTTTGGGGTGCTGCCCTTACAGCAGAGATCAGATGAGTCCTTCAGGACTGTAGTGGACACTGTATACACTAGCCTAGCTATCGATTTCCCTATTAAATCAGCAGCAGCTACACTGTCCCTCCTCTCACTAAGAATGCAGCTTCCAAATGAATCTAAAATGGATGCTGTCCAGGAGGTGGGAGGGTCTGGGAGGGAGGGTCTGCTGCTGATTGGCTGTAATGTGTCTTCTGACTGTGAGGTACAGGGTCAAAGTTTACTCAATGATAAAGAATAGGGGGCGGACCGAACATCGCATATGTTCACTGTCCGCAGCGAACGCGAACATGCTATGGCGAACTATTCGCGACATCACTACTGGAGACCTTTCTCTACCTCTGACGATACTAAGGGGTCTGACAATAGTAATTCATCAAGCCTCCACAGAAATGGACGTACTGGAATTGAGGGCTAGAAAAAGGAACTGCTAACCGCTGAGTGGTCTGTCCAACTAATAGGCATAATACGAGAATGGCGTAGATTTAATAGGTTGTCGGCCATGATGTAATCAAGTCTGTAATAGGATTTTTTTGGATTAGAAAAAAATGTGTAATCCCTTTTCTGTGGGTGTAGATGCCTCCATGTATCATGTAGGGTAAGTAGTGATAGATTGCTCCAAACAGAGTGTAGAGTTGTGCCCGGGAGTTTTAGTGTTTGGTTAGAGCTATCTAGCTTTGGGTCCAACGGGAGATTAAAGTCCCCCGCCAATAACAGCGGGCCCTTTAGGTACATACGTATGTTAGTAGTGCGCTGAAAAAAGGGGGCTTGATTTGTGTTTGGGGCATATATGTTTACAAGAGTTATTGGTTTCCCATACAGTAACCCATGTAAGCTCAAGTATCTCCCATCCTCATCTTGGTCTTTGTGTAGAAGTTCAAATGGGACCGATTTGTGTATGAGTATACTAACTCCATTTACTTTTTTCTTAGTGTTACTGCTATGGAAATGGTTTGGGTAATGTGATGAGAAGTATTTAGGTTCGCTGCCCTGTTTAAAATGGGTTTCTTGCAGGAACAATATGCTACCATTTTTATGGTGTAGGTCATGAAACGCTTTGGGCCTTTTGAAGGGAGAATTTAAGCCTTTGGCATTAATTGTGAGTAAAATAAACAATTGGCCGGGAGTCTTTCGGGTCATTATGTCAGTATATTACAGGGTAACTATAAGAGATGTCAAGAAAGAAGTCATGATCAAAGGAGAGGTTCATTTTGTATGGTCTGTGAAGAAATTTTACAAGGAATAACAATGCATAATAAAACAGAATAACAATAAACATGTTAACAACAAGTGTAACTTTTTTGAACAAATGGTGAACAAACAGATAACCCCTGCTTGTATTGGCAAGGGTAGTGATTAGGTAAAGAATTCGTAACCTAGCGTTACGGATCATATAATTAACATACAATTCCTGTAAGGGGGCTAGTGGAGCCCCAGATTTTAGTGGGTCATAAGTCCGTGTAGGCACATCAATAAACATTTAGTAAAAGGCATAATGCAACAAAGTTATTAAACATAAAGCTAGTAATATTAAATTGGGATTAAAGTCCCCTGAAAGTCAGGAAAAGATCATGTAAAACTAGTACATTGGATTGATCTCACCCGTTTTCTGTTGTGGATGCTGAAGCATTCTTCTGTCTTCTGGAATCTGCTGTTTGCCAAGGTGTCCTTTGAGGTTTAGGAGCCGTGGAAAGAATATTATTCGACTGCTTGGCAGTAGATGTAGACATTTGGTTGTGAATTGGAGGTGCAAGATTCAGCTCTTTACAGAAATCTTCAATGTCACCTGGATACATGCAAGTTTTCCTCTGGCCTTCCCACATCAGTTGTATGTGGCAAGTGAAGCCCCATCTGTATGAGATGTTGTGATTTCTTAGCGCTGTGGTGAGTGGAGCAAATTCCCTTCTCCTTTGCAAAGTTCTTATGGAAAGGTCAGTAAAGATAGAGAGTGCAGATCCTTGAAAGCGCAGTGGTGAAGAGATCCTGGCTTGCTTCATGATGTCTTCCTTTTGTTGATAATCTTGGAACTTTATAATTACATCTCTAGGTGGTAGGCTTTCCTTGGGCTTAGGCCTCAATGCTCTGTGGTACCTGTCCATGGTAATAGGAGTTGAGAGTGATGAACCTTTAAGTTCCTTGAACAGGTCCTGTAAATAAGTATGAAGATTTTCTGCAGTGATGGTCTCTGGTATGCCCCTAATTCTAATATTTTGCCGCCTGCTTCTGTTTTCTATATCTTCTAATTTATCTTGGAGTTGAGCAATTACAGTATTTTGAGCTTGTACATTCTGAATAAGGCCTGCAATATCTGACTGCTGTGACTCAGATTCTTCTTCAAGAAATTCCACTCTGTCTCCAATCTCATGCATCTCTTTACGCAGTTCTGAGATTTCCTCCTTGATACAAGATTTCACCTGAGAAATTTGATTTGTAAAGTCCTGTTTAGATGGAAGAGTTTCTAGGAAAGCTTGTGTGACTTGCAGAGACTCAGGAGCTTTGGCGCCCATACCGGCCTGAAGTTGTGGTATCTCTTCTGCAGAATCTGTGGCTCCTGGTGATGAGTCTGGGTTTTCAAGTGGTTTAAAAAATGTATTCATAGAAGCTGTTATACTATGATGGCTTTTATTCACTCTATCTTGCTTTGCTTGTCTTTTTGGAGACATGTCTGAGCTGCAAGGAGATGATTTGTTTGTATAGCTGAGACTCTGCTGCAACAGTGCGTGGCAAGGTGATTTCAAACAAGAAAAAATGCAGATAAAGCAATGTTCATGGATTGATCAGCCTTGCAATTATCAGTATAAATCTGCCAAAACAACCAACAGCAAGGATTGGTTTGATATATAGGCCTGAGAAATATTAAATCACCCCATATATAAGTAAATAGGTGCTGCGTATGGCTTTCAGATGTAAGGCATATTAAAGAACAGCATGTTATAGGATCTGTAATGATAAGATATAAAAAACAGGCATCTTAATCATGGTGATGTATAGCTACAATTGTTCTCCACAGCTTTGAGTAATTTATGTAGGCCGCAACTGGATGAAAAGTGTGGCATTTCTTTTCCTCTTTTTTTTTTTCCATACTGATAAATCTCCTATAAATGAGTATATTAATAAAGATTCACTGTCATTGCAGCCCTACTTGGCAGGATTAATTAACTTTTCTGATGATACTTCACAGTGAGAATCGATGCAGGCCTTTTTTCTCCGGTTTACAGCAATTTTTATGTTAGGCCCAAATTGAAGCCTGGGACTGTAGTAAACAGCCAGGGCCGGATCCGGACCGGAAGTGCAATCGCAACTTTTTTTGGGCAAAATGAAGGTTCCCAAGGGTGAGGATTAGCCTTCAGGTGAGTACATCCATACCTGGAGTGTGATTCTTGTGCTTAACACTCCGCTTTAAGTGTTTAATCTGGGGCTGCCTCAGGAGCTCACTCAAAGTGCAGCCATTCACCTCGACGGCTGGCTCTGCCCCCCTTTTTGTCCATATTTTAATGGAGCACACTGATAAAAAAAAAACAACACTTTTTGCAAACCTGACACCATTCCAATGTTCTTCACATAGAACAAAACGGTCTTTTTTATTCTTTTTTATTTTTAAATATATATGTAAATACAGGTATAGATAAATACAAATATATATATTTTAAAATAGAAAGAACAGTTTTTCATTGCTACTCTTCCACCCCCTATCCAACAATATACTTTACAACCCTTCATACCCCATGAGATTTTTCTTGAAGCTACCCTTAGGGGGGATTGGAATATACCTGAAATGGAACATTCAGATGGCCTATTACACAATTTGGAGGTGACACTAATTGAGGGGTAAGACTGTCACTGTGGGGGTGGGAGAGGGGGAGAGACATCCCTTCCCTACTTCCTAATTCCACCTCCCCTTTTCTTTTCTCCCAGAGGTTTAGAGTGAATGATGGTCAACAACATTAAAGTACATGATAATGGCAAATATATGTGTTTATATGTTATTAATTATGTTAATGATGTTTAAAATACACACTTTGGGGTAGGTTTATCATAGTGCGAGCGGACATGATACGATGTAGCATATCATGTCCGCTTCACATCGATAAATGCCGACAGCATTTATCATTGCTCCAGCAGTTCTTGTGAATGCTGGTGCAATGCCGCCCCCTGCTGATTCGTGGCCAATCGGCCATTAGCAGGGGATGTCAATCAACCCGATCTTATTCGATCGGATTGATTTCTGTCCGCGGCCTCAGAGGCAGTGGACAAGTTATGGAGCAGCGGTCTTTAGACCGCTGCTTCATAACTTCTGTTTCCGGCGAGCCTGAAGGATCGAGCGGAAACAGGGGCATCAAGCTCCATATTGAGCTTGATAAATCGGCTCCTTTGTGTGTAACAAAATACTTGAGATCAAATGAACTATAAATTGATCCCTCATTGCCGGTTCTAATGGATGGACTCAATTATCTACTGAGATATACCCACATTGAGAGACACTTCTTAGTTTCACTGAAATTTACTCAACAAGAGACTAATCTTTTTGTTTCATCCATGCAAACTTAGATAACTACACATTGTATAATGATCAAGTGTAACTATGTTTCTCTGCTTTATATATATATATATATATATATATATATTGCAAGGGTTAAACTCATACCCCCTACAACCTCACCCCTGTTGCTTCTTAGCGGTTTTGGGCTCCTCAGAGCAACCGCGATTCCCCAGACCTTCTATTACTGGTTGTTTTGTATATGGACTGTCGTCTTGGAGGAGCTGGTCACGGACCGCCACTTCCCCTTTGGCTGGCCGGGCCCCTGGAACTACCGGTTGGCTGCTTCCTCCAGGATTACCGGTGCCCTTTGAGCCAGGTCGCTCCAGTGGCCCTTTGTCGCAGAGCTCCCTTCTCAGCAATCACCCCTCTCAGGGTGGCCCAGAGGTGGGGTGATTGCTGGAAGGGAGCTCCCTTGGGAACTGAGGGTTCCGGTTCCCCCTATAACCCCTATTCTCCCTGGACTTCCGGATGAACGTTTTAAAACAACATAACTCCGGTCCCCAGCCACGTCACGTCGCTTTTTGGACTGTAGGTTCTGGGGACCGAGAGCTTTAAAATGACACCCTGGAAGTGCCGCTCCACCGGGATCACTGCCACCCCTGGGTGCTGGGAATCTGTGGGACCATGGCTGCTATGGCTGGCGCCAGCCTGTCTGGAGGGGCGGGAATGGCGGGAAAACTGTGGCATTGCCTCCTGTTTTTATCAAAATGAGTGTGTGTATAAAAGATGTGTGTTTGTCCCAATAAAATCTGTTCTATTTTCACCTGAATGCTAGTCTGTCTAGTTATTTGGGTGGGCTCCTGCTACAATCACTTTCCTAGGCTATATAGCCACTTGTTCCAGGAAGAGGAAGGATCCCCTTTGGCGGAGCTACACAGTCGGGGTAGCCAGCGGGAATCCATCACATTGGCTGGCAGCAGTGGGATGCTTCCAATTTCCTGGGACATTCAAACCACCAGCTAGAAGGAATATTGAATGGAGACTCGAGGAAAGACTGCGGGGACCAGGAGCAGAACTACCCCCACCAGAGAAATGTTGGGAGAGGACCAGGTGGCCAGTGGGTCGGACGATGACCAGGGCATTGAGCCATCCGTTACAGCGCCAAGTTCAGCACCAAGTACAGTATCCACCCCGGGGACATCCCAAGGGTGAGGATTAGCCTTCAGGTGAGTACATCCATACCTGGAGTGTGATTCTTGTGCTTAACACTCCGCTTTAAGTGTTTAATCTGGGGCTGCCTCAGGAGCTCACTCAAAGTGCAGCCATTCACCTCGACGGCTGGCTCTGCCCCCCTTTTTGTCCATATTTTAATGGAGCACACTGATAAAAAAAAACAACACTTTTTGCAAACCTGACACCATTCCAATGTTCTTCACATAGAACAAAACGGTCTTTTTTATTCTTTTTTATTTTTAAATATATATGTAAATACAGGTATAGATAAATACAAATATATATATTTTAAAATAGAAAGAACAGTTTTTCATTGCTACTCTTCCACCCCCTATCCAACAATATACTTTACAACCCTTCATACCCCATGAGATTTTTCTTGAAGCTACCCTTAGGGGGGATTGGAATATACCTGAAATGGAACATTCAGATGGCCTATTACACAATTTGGAGGTGACACTAATTGAGGGGTAAGACTGTCACTGTGGGGGTGGGAGAGGGGGAGAGACATCCCTTCCCTACTTCCTAATTCCACCTCCCCTTTTCTTTTCTCCCAGAGGTTTAGAGTGAATGATGGTCAACAACATTAAAGTACATGATAATGGCAAATATATGTGTTTATATGTTATTAATTATGTTAATGATGTTTAAAATACACACTTTGGGGTAGGTTTATCATAGTGCGAGCGGACATGATACGATGTAGCATATCATGTCCGCTTCACATCGATAAATGCCGACAGCATTTATCATTGCTCCAGCAGTTCTTGTGAATGCTGGTGCAATGCCGCCCCCTGCTGATTCGGGGCCAATCGGCCATTAGCAGGGGATGTCAATCAACCCGATCTTATTCGATCGGATTGATTTCTGTCCGCGGCCTCAGAGGCAGTGGACAAGTTATGGAGCAGCGGTCTTTAGACCGCTGCTTCATAACTTCTGTTTCCGGCGAGCCTGAAGGATCGAGCGGAAACAGGGGCATCAAGCTCCATATTGAGCTTGATAAATCGGCTCCTTTGTGTGTAACAAAATACTTGAGATCAAATGAACTATAAATTGATCCCTCATTGCCGGTTCTAATGGATGGACTCAATTATCTACTGAGATATACCCACATTGAGAGACACTTCTTAGTTTCACTGAAATTTACTCAACAAGAGACTAATCTTTTTGTTTCATCCATGCAAACTTAGATAACTACACATTGTATAATGATCAAGTGTAACTATGTTTCTCTGCTTTATATATATATATATATATATATATATATATATATATATATATATATATATATATATATATATATATATATATATATATATTGCAAGGGTTAAACTCATACCCCCTACAACCTCACCCCTGTTGCTTCTTAGCGGTTTTGGGCTCCTCAGAGCAACCGCGATTCCCCAGACCTTCTATTACTGGTTGTTTTGTATATGGACTGTCGTCTTGGAGGAGCTGGTCACGGACCGCCACTTCCCCTTTGGCTGGCCGGGCCCCTGGAACTACCGGTTGGCTGCTTCCTCCAGGATTACCGGTGCCCTTTGACCCAGGTCGCTCCAGTGGCCCTTTGTCGCAGAGCTCCCTTCTCAGCAATCACCCCTCTCAGGGTGGCCCAGAGGTGGGGTGATTGCTGGAAGGGAGCTCCCTTGGGAACTGAGGGTTCCGGTTCCCCCTATAACCCCTATTCTCCCTGGACTTCCGGATGAACGTTTTAAAACAGCATAACTCCGGTCCCCAGCCACGTCACGTCGCTTTTTGGACTGTAGGTTCTGGGGACCGAGAGCTTTAAAATGACACCCTGGAAGTGCCGCTCCACCGGGATCACTGCCACCCCTGGGTGCTGGGAATCTGTGGGACCATGGCTGCTATGGCTGGCGCCAGCCTGTCTGGAGGGGCGGGAATGGCGGGAAAACTGTGGCATTGCCTCCTGTTTTTATCAAAATGAGTGTGTGTATAAAAGATGTGTGTTTGTCCCAATAAAATCTGTTCTATTTTCACCTGAATGCTATTCTGTCTAGTTATTTGGGTGGGCTCCTGCTACAATCACTTTCCTAGGCTATATAGCCACTTGTTCCAGGAAGAGGAAGGATCCCCTTTGGCGGAGCTACACAGTCGGGGTAGCCAGCGGGAATCCATCACATTGGCTGGCAGCAGTGGGATGCTTCCAATTTCCTGGGACATTCAAACCACCAGCTAGAAGGATTATTGAATGGAGACTCGAGGAAAGACTGCGGGGACCAGGAGCAGAACTACCCCCACCAGAGAAATGTTGGGAGAGGACCAGGTGGCCGGTGGGTCGGACGATGACCAGGGCATTGAGCCATCCGTTACAGCGCCAAGTTCAGCACCAAGTACAGTATCCACCCCGGGGACATCCACGTCGGATATACAGCAGCAAGTGCAGTGGCGGTTGGCATTGTATGACACCCAGCCACCAGAGGAGGTCATCACAAAGATAGTCTCGGATGTTACCCAGCACAAGTTAGCTGAAATCCACCAGTCCATAGGAGGGCTCCATCCACCCATGGAGTGCCGGCTCCAAGACCGCCCAAGCTACCCCATGGGGCCTTCTGAGCATACATGGAAGAGGAGCATGATATTGACTGTTATCTTCATGTCTTTGAGACCCAATGTGAACTGCAGGGAGTAGCCGATGCTGATAGACTGTCTGTCCTGATCGGTAAATTGTCAGGGCGGGCTTTGGCCACTTTACACGCTACCCCTTCGGAGGACCAAAGGGACTATAACAAAGTAAAAGACTGTATCCTTGCTCGATATGGGCTCCCTCCGGAGGCCCACTGACAGAAATTTTGGGCACTAAAGAAGCAGGGCGGATAGCCTTTCACAGAATGGACCCACCAATTCACCCGGTCGATGACTCCCTGGCTAGCCGGCTGCAAGGCCACAACTGGGGCCGAAGTGGCACAACTTTTTCTACTGGAGCATTTCTATAACCATTTTCCAGTCGAGATTAAAGAATGGGTCCATGACCATCGGCCCACCACAGCAGACCAGGCAGCCGTTTTGACAGATCAGTACGCAGATACCCACCACCAAGTTTGCCAAGCCCCGCAATCGACTCCCCGCACAGCTTCAGTTGTAGTCCGACCCCCAGCGGCTACCAATAAGCCCCCGGGACGCCCGGCCTTTGTCCCTCCGGCCGGAGTCAGGGACTCACAGGGATATTTCTCCTGCTGGCACCCAGGCCGCTTCAGGCAGGAATGCCCGATTCGGGCCCGACAGCAGCCGGCAATTCAGCCAAGACACCCCCAGGCAACCGCTTGGGTGAGCACTCCAGCCCCGACCTACCCAGCCACTGCCCACTACTCTTATACACCGGCATCGGCTGACTACCCTGAATGGGCTGAAGAGGAGGTTGGCACTCTACAAGAATCCCACCTTGTGTCCACAGACAACCGTCAGCACCACTGCCAGACCGTTTGGGTCAATGGAAAGGCGGCCCAGGGATTACGGGACACCGGATACACCCTGATCCAGCCTCACCTGGCCTCCGCTTCTACCACTACTGGAAGAACTCTTGCTGTTCGAGTGGCTGGAGGTGCCACTGTGCAAATCCCTATTGCATGTGTCCATCTGGCTTGGGGCGGCGGAGCCCATACTTTGGACGTGGGCATTATGCCAGATCTTCCCGCCGAGGTTTTACTAGGAAACGACCTTGGCCTACTTGTTTCCACCTTTTTGGGGGATACTCCTCTGGACACCTGCCAAGTGACCACCCACAGGCAAGCTCAGCATCAAGCCAACACACCGCAGCTGGGGACCCAGGTAAGACCACCCACCCTTACTCCTCTCCTTCCTCGATGACCTACCCTCACTACCCAAAGCCCAACCCTGGTCCATGTCCTCCTCCCTGACCAACTATCCTGGGCCTCCCCCTCAGAATTTGCCCAAGAGACCCTAAGCGACCTGACCCTTGCCCCCTTCTAAGACTGAGTCTGACGGGAGGAACGGTTCAGATGGGAAAATGGCCTGTTTTATCGGGTCTCCCGGAGGAAGAAAGGGCCAGTGCCAAAACACTAGCTGGTGGTACCGAAAAGATATCGGTCCGACCTGCTGCGAATAGGACACAATATCCCCTTGGCTGGGCATTAAGGCAACTCCCGAACACACCACCGCCTTACTCAGGTCTTTTTCTGGCCCAGAATCACAAGAGAAATGCAGGAATATTGTAGGACCTGCGTGGTGTGTCATAAAGTAGGGAAGACCGGGGACCCTACGAAAGCCCCTTTAACCCTCTCCCCATTACTGACGAACCCTTTAGCAGAATCGCTGTGGATATAGTAGGGCCCCTACCTTGACCCAGTCCCTCCAGGAAAAAATACATACTCACGATAGTAGACTATGCCACTAGGTATCCAGAGGTAATTCCTCTGGCGAATATCCAGGTGGAGACGGTGGCAAGTGCTTTGCTCCTGGTATTCACCAGAGTAGGCTTTCCCTGAGAAATGGTCTCTGACCAGAGGACCCAGTTTACAGCGGAGGTTACCCAAAAGTTATGGGAACTGTGTGGGATAAAACCCCTGTACAGTGCCCCCTATCACCCCCAGACCAATGGGCTTTGTGTACGGTTTAACGGAACACTGAAGCAATTGCTTTGGACTTTCTTGGCTACTCACAAAGACTGGGAAAAATTCCTGCCGCACCTCCTATTTGCCTACAGAGAGGTGCCCCAGGAATCCACCGGGTTTTCCCCCTTTGAGCTGCTGTATGGCTGGAAAATAAGGGGGCCCCTAGACTTGTTGCAATCCCACTGGGAGGGGTAAGCAGGGGAGGAAGGACCCTCCATTGTGGAGTACATCCTGAAGTTCAGGGATCAGCTGAAGGACGTCACTACCATGGTGCGGGAGAACCTGCAGGGCGCCCAAAGGAGACAGAAATGGTGGTACGACCGTAATGCTTGTAGCCGAATTCTCACAGTAGGGCAGAGGGTTCTTGCCTTGAAGCCTGTAAAAACGAACAAGTTAAAGGCTTCCTGGCAAGGTCCCTACCGGGTGGTGGAACAATTGAATAACACCACCTACCTTGTAGCTGATGACCGGGTCCAATGGGACTTTCATGTGAACATGCACAAGGAGTATGTAGAAAGACCCCAAGATGTAGCCACTATCAGTGCTCCGGCTGTGGAAGACTCAGAGAGCCTTCCCATTCCAGAGCTCCCCGGGCCGGATGAGACCCCTCAAAGAGTAGCGCCAACATAATCCTGGATGAGAGGTTAGCAGCTGGACAGAGACAGCAGGTCCGGCATTTACTAGAGGACAGCCAGGAGATGTTCTCCAATGTCCCTGGGTACACCACAGTGGCTGTGCACAGAGTGGAAACCCTGGGATAAGCTCCCCTGAGACAGGCAGCTTACAGAGTACCTGAAGCTGTCAGAGACAGTATGCACCGGGAGCTCTGAGGAATGTTGGACCTCAGTGTTGTTGAACCGTCCAACAGTCCCTGGGCCTCCCCGGTGGTGCTGGTCCCCAAGAAAGATGGTACTACCCGGTTCTGCATTGATTACTGTAAGCTCCATGACAGAACCACAACCGACGCCTACCCCATGCCCCGCGTCGATGACCTTTTAGATAGAATCGCCAAGGATCACTTCCTAACTTCCCTTGACCTCTGCAAGGGGTATTGTCAGATCCCACTAAAACCTGACTCCATTCCCAAGTCCGCCTTCATCACCCCTTTCGGCTTCTACCAGTTTAAGGTCATGCCGTTTGGGATGAAGAATGCTCCAGCCACCTTTCAGAGGATGGTGGATCGCCTGCTGGTTTGCCTCCAAGACTATGCCTGTGCCTACTTGGACGACATCACCATCTTTAGTGACACCTGTGAGGATCATTTGATCCACCTGGGCATCATTCTAGATCGCCTCAGAACCGCCGGGCTGACCCTGAAACCCGACAAATGCACCATAGGCCGATCGGAAGTCCAGTACCTGGGCCACCAAGTAGGCTGTGGGCAGCAGCGGTCAGTGCCCGCCAAGGTTGAGGCAGTGGAAAACTGACCCACTCCTCGAACTAAGACCCAGGTCTTAGCCTTCCTAGGAACCGCTGGCTATTACCGAAGGTTCGTCCCCAATTATAGCACCCTCGCCAAACCCCTGACCAACCTGACTTGTAAAAGACTGCCCCGACAGGTACTGTGGTCCCCAGAATGTGAAAACGCCTTTCAGAGCCTCAAGTCTGCCTTGATCTCTGCCCCCATCCTGACCACGCCTAACCCCACCAAACGTTTTTGGGAGCAGTGCTAAGCCAGATAGACGAAGAAGGACAAGATCACCCCATAGCCTACATCAGTAGGAAGCTGCTGCCCAGGGAGGTAGGCTACACGGTGGTGGAGAAGGAATGCCTGGCACTGGTATGGGCCCTCAAGAAATTATAACTGTACCTATATGGAAGACCCTTCACTGTCCTCACCGATCACAACCCCCTGGTGTGGCTTAACCGAGTGTCGGGAGATAATGGACGTCTACTAAGATGGAGTTTAGCCCTGCAGCCCTTTAACTTTGACGTTCAGTATAGGCCGGGAAAGAGCACTGGGAATACCGATGGACTTTCCCGGCAGACTGAAATAGAATGCTATTCAAACAACCCCCAGTAGACCCGTTGGGATCTAGCTGGGTCTGCTGAACTGGAAGGGAGGAGTTTTCATGGATACTGGGCTGCAAGGGTTAAACCCATACCCCCTACAACCTCACCCCTGTTGCTTTGTAGTGGTTTTGGGCTCCTCAGAGCAACCGCGATTCCCTAGACCTTCTATTACTGGTTGTTTTGTATATGGACTGTCGTCTTGGAGGAGCTGGTCACGAACTGCCACTTCCCCCTTCTGCTGGCCGGGCCCCTGGAACTACCGGTCGGCCACATACTCCAGGGTTACCGGTGCCCTTTGACCCAGGTCGCTCCAGTGGCCCTTTGTCCGAGAGCTCCACTCTTCTGGGGTTTGCTGCCTCTCATGGTAACCCAGAGGTGGGGTGATTGCCGGAAGAGAGGTCCCTTGGGAACTGGGGGTTCCGGTTCCCCCTATAACCCCTATTCTCCCTGGACTTCCAGGTGAACATTTTAAAACAGCATAACTCCGGTCCCCAGCCACAGATCATGTTGCTTTTTGGACTGTAGATTCTGGGGACAGAGAGCTTTAAAATGACACCCTGTGCCGCTGCTCCCCCGGGATCACCCCGAAAGCCTCCACCCTTGGGTGCTGGAAATCTGTGGGACCATGGCTGCTATGGCCGGCGCCATCCTGTCTGGAGGGGCGGGAATGGCGGGAAAACTGTGGCATTGTCTCCTGTTTTTATCAAGATGAGTGTGTGTATAAAAGATGTGTTTGTCCCAATAAAATCTGTTCTATTTTCACCTGAATGCTAGTCCTTCTACAATCACTTTCCTAGGCTACATAGCTGCTTGTTCCAGGAAGAGGAAGGATCCCCTTTGGCGGAGCTACCCAGTCGGGGTAGATGGGGTATCCATCACATATATATATATATATATATATATATATATACAGTGGGGAAAAAAAGTATTTAGTCAGCCACCAATTGTGCAAGTTCTCCCACTTAAGAAGATGAGAGAGGCCTGTAATTTTCATCATAGGTATACCTCAACTATGAGAGACAAAATGTGGAAACAAATCCAGACAATCACATTGTCTGATTTGGAAAGAATTTATTTGCAAATTATGGTGGAAAATAAGTATTTGGTCACCTACAAACAAGCAAGATTTCTGGCTCTCACATACCTGTATCTTCTTCTTTAAGAGGCTCCTCTGTCCTCCACTCATTACCTGTATTAATGGCACCTGTTTGAACTTGTTATCAGTATAAAAGACACCTGTCCACAACCTCAAACAGTCACACTCCAAACTCCACTATGGTAAAGACCAAAGAGCTGTCGAAGGACACCAGAAACAAAATTGTAGCCCTGCACCAGGCTGGGAAGACTGAATCTGCAATAGGCAAGCAGATTGGTGTGAAGAAATCAACTGTGGGAGCAATAATTAGAAAATGGAAGACATACAAGACCACTGATAATCTCCCTCGATCTGGGGCTCCACGCAAGATCTCACCCCATGGGGTCAAAATGATCACAAGAACGGTGAGCAAATATCCCAGAACCACATGGGGGGACCTAGTGAATGACCTGCAGAGAGCTGGACCAACGTAACAGAGGCTACCATCAGTAACACACTACGCTGCCAGGGACTCAGATCCTGCAGTGCCAGATGTGTCCCCCTGCTTAAGACAGTACATGTCCGGGCCCGTCTGAAGTATGCTAGAGAGCATTTGGATGATCCAGAAGCTGATTGGGAGAATGTCATATGGTCAGATGAACCCAAAGTAGAACTGTTTGGTAGAAACACAACTTGTCGTGTTTGGAGGAGAGAGAACACCATACCTACTGTGAAGCATGGGGATGGCAACATCATGCTTTGGGGCTGTTTCTCTGCAAAGGGAACAGGACGACTGATCCATGTACATGAAAGAATGAATGGGGCCATGTATCGTGAGATTTTGAGTGCAAACCTCCTTCCATCAGCAAGGGCATTGAAGATGAAATGTTGCTGGGTCTTTCAGCATGACAATGATCCCAAACACACCGCCCGGGCAATGAAGGAGTGGCTTCGTAAGAAGCATTTCAAGGTCCTGGAGTGGCCTAGCCAGACTCCAGATCTCAACCCCATAGAAAACCTTTGGAGGGAGTTGAAAGTCTGTGTTGCCCAGCGACAGGAGATCTGCATGCAGGAATGGGCCAACATACCAGCAACAGTGTGTGACAACCTTGTGAAGACTTACAGAAAATGTTTGACCTCTGTCATTGCCAACAAAAGATACTTAACAAAGTATTGAGATGAACTTTTGATATTGACCAAATACTTATTTTCCACCATAATTTGCAAATAAATTATTTCCAAATTAGACAATGTGATTGTCTGGATTTGTTTCCACATTTTGTCTCTCATAGTTGAGGTATAACTATGATGAAAATTACAGGCCTCTCTCATCTTCTTAAGTGGGAGAACTTGCACAATTGGTGGCTGACTAAATACTTTTTTCCCCCACTGTATATATATATATATATATATATATATATATATATATATATATATATATATATATATATATATATATATATATAAAATCGCGAATAAAGATAATTAAGAAAAATACAGAATATTTTCTCTTATGTGAAGAACATTAGAATGTAAAATATGTTTTAAAGGTATTTGAGTGGAAAGGACTCCTAAGTATATATATATATATATATATATATATATATATATATATATATATATATATATATATATATATATATAAAAATATATATATATATGTGTGTGTGTGTGTTTGTGTGTGTGTACATGTGTGTACATGTGTATATATGTGTTTGCCTGTCTACCTTATTTCCTTTCCTCCGACACCCCTGCCCTCATTCTTGGCAACTTCAACCTCCTTCTTGACAATCCCACTGCCTCCTCTGCAAAACAACTTCTGCAACTCACTTCCTCTTTAGGTTTGTCACAATGGACTGACTCTCCCACTCACAAAGATGGTCACACCCTTGACCTGATCTTTAGCTATCGATGCACTATTTCAAACTTCACAAACTCCCCTTTTTCTCTTTCTGACCACCATCTCCTCACTTGCAACATCACATCCCTCCCTACAACTCTCCCTCATTCTACTCCTTACACCAAACTTCACAGAAGCATTATGTCATTAGATCAGCAACAGCTTGCTAATTCCCTCAAACCTCTACTCTCATCCATCTCCTCCTTTTCCTGCCCTGACCAATCTACCTGCCACTATAATTCCACCCTTACATTGGTCCTTGTCAATCTGGCCCCTCTTACTATAGCTCGGAAATCACACACTCATCCTCAGCCCTGGCATACTCTTCTGACACGGTACCTACGCAGATGTTCCCATACTGCTGAGTGGCACTGGAGAAAATCTCTGAGTTTTGCTGACTTCTTCACTACAAATTCAACTTGAACTCATACTATTCTGCCTGTAATCTCTTTAAGCAACATTACTTCTCTACGCTTTTCTATTTATTCAAACCCAAAACATCTGTTCTCCACTTTCAATACTCTTCTTTGCCAAACCCCCACCTCCTAACCTCCTAACCTCCTAATACAACTTCTCTCTCAGCTCATGATTTCCACATCCACTTCAATAAAAATAATTACTCCCTCAAAAACTAAATCAGCTCTCAACATACTTCCATTCTCTCACCCCCCCAAACACTTGCAATCAACCACAACCCACATAGCCACAAATTCAACTCTTTCTTCCCTGTTACTGAGGGAGAGGTTTCTGCACTTATACTGTGCTCTCACCTCACTACCTATCTCCTTGACCCTATCCCCTCACAGCTACTACATTCCCTCTCTTCTACCCATTCCTATGCTCACACACACTTGTTCAAACTCTCCCTCAGCACTGGTATATTTCCCTCATCTCTGAAACATGCACTGGTCTCACCTATCCTTAAAAAAACTCTGGATCCAGCCTCCCCATCAAACTACCGCCCTATTTCCTTACTCCTTCTTGCCTCAAAGCTTCTCAAAAAGCTAGTATATGCATGCCTTTCCCATTTCCTTTCATTACACTCCCTCCTTGACCCACTGCACTCTGGATTTTGTCTCCATTACTCCACAGAGATAGCAATCGTTAAGGTTACCAATGACCTACTTACAGCAAAATCAAAAGACCACTTCTCTCTTTTGCTCCAAACCCTCCAATCCTTTGGTATTTGTGACACAGCCCTATTGTGGTTCTCTTCCTACCTTTCTAATCATACCTTTAGTGTAGCCTTCTCTGGGGCTTCCTTTGCCCCGTCACCACTTTCTGTTGGGGTACCGCAAGGCTCTGTCCTTGGTCAACTTCTCTTCTCGATCTACACGTCATCATTAGGTTTCCTAATAAAGTCCCATGGGTTCCAATATAATTTGTATGCCAACAACACCCAAATCTAGTTCTCTGCACCAGACCTATCTCCTTACTTGCTAACCCGTGTCACTTACTGTCTTTCTCAGACCTCTTCCTGGATGTCCTCTCACTACCTTAAGCTAAATCTCTCCAAAACTGAGCTCCTTTTTTTCTCTCCTTCTTCTAAAATCTCCACCCCCAATCTCTCTATAGCTGTCAACAACTCCATCATTACCCCTACCCTGCACCCTGATGTCTTGGGGTCACATTTGACTCAGATCTTTCTTTCACTCCTCACATTCAGTCCTTGGCTAAATCGTGCCACTTCCACCTTAAAACATCTCTAAAATTAGACATTTCTTTACACAAGACACAACTAAGATTTTAATCCACAACCTCTCATCCTTTCCTGCCTTGACTAGTGAAATTCTGTCCTCTCTGGTCTCCCTAGCTGCCACCTAGCTCCTTTACAATCCATAATGAATGCCAGGCTCATCTTCCTTACATGTCGCTCTTCATCTGCTGCACCTCTCTGCCACTCCCTCCACTGGCTTCCTCTTGCCTCTAGGATTAAACACTAAATTCTGACTCTGACATACAAGGCCCTCAACTGTACTTCTCCCCCTATATCTCAGATCTCTGAGGTGGCAGACTGCAATCATCCCAATGGCTGATTGGGTGCGAAAGTGCAGGGGGCAGCATTGTGAAAGCATTTCACCAGAAATGCTTGTGCAATGTTAAATGCCGACAGCGGATCATGTCTGCCCGACACTTGCCACTGTTTGTCACATCTATCTCCCTAATTTGCAGTTTGTTAGTTTGTTTGTTAACAGAAAAAGACACACACAGGGGAGGGAGAAAGAGAGATACACACACACACACACACACACACACACACACACACACACACACACACACACACACAGGGGAGGGAGATAGAGACACAGGAGAGACACAAGAGAGAGAGAGAGTGTAAGGGTTTTTCCCTGTTGTGTTTGCCATGTGCTGCTGGCAGCCATTTTACTCACCTCTCTTCCTGACTATGGTGCATTGTGGGGGATGCTGCTCACTTCCTGCACTTTTATGGCCAGACTGGTGTGCATCATCCATGTGAGACAGGATGCAGTCTCAGAATTGTGATGTCATCACTTATTATTTAAAGGACCTCTGTTCAGTATGCTTTGCCTGTGCGTTGTCTCAGACCTGTTTGTGAGAGTTCCTGTGTATTACCTGGCTGCCTGACATCCTTCATGGTTACTGATCCCTGGCTTGTTCCTGACTCTGCTGTTTTCCTTGTTCCTGATTCAGGCTCGTCTGACTATTCGCTTTGGCTCCTGACTCGGCTCGTCTGACTACCAGCTCTGGTTTTGACTCCTGGCTTGTTATTTGACTTGTGGACCTTTTATTATTTTTTTCTATTAATAAAGGTGTGATTATTTTTGCACTCTCGTCTCAGTCTGATTCCTGGCACCCTGACATTACGCAAAGGCCATGAATCCTGATGGTGCTAATAATCCACCTTTACCTGCCATCATTTCCAGGATGGATGAACAGGATCACCGCTTGGATCAATTTGCACTAGCCCTGCAAACCCTGTTGACTCGCACTGCACATTTGGACCAAAGTTTTCCGCAAGTTATGGCTGCTCCTGTTTCCGCTGCTGCACCTATGCCTACCAGGAGCCTGTCCAGTTCTGTACCTCTACCTCAGCGATATGGAGGTGATCCTATTCAGTGCAGAGGGTTTTTGAACCAGTTGGGCATTTACTTTGAGATGTTACCTCAGGCGTTTCCCTCTGACAGAGCTAAGATGGAATTTCTCATCTCGTTACTCTCTGACACAGCTCTTGCCTGGGCTAATCCCTTGTGGGAGACTAATAAACCTGTGATTTCAAATTATCATGAATCTGTGGCCTCCTTTTAAAGGGTATTTGATGTTCCGGCTCGCTCCTCCTCTGCTGCTAAACGACTCATGTCCATTCAGCAAGGTACAAGATCTGTTGCTCAGTATGCTATTGAGTTCCGTACTCTTGTCGCAGAGGTAGGTTGGAACAATGAAGCCCTTGTTGCCGCCTTCTTTCATGGGCTCTCTGATGCGATAAAAGATGAAGTTGCTGCCAGAGATTTACCAGAGGATCTCGAGGCATTGGTGTCTTTTTTGATCCTAATTGACATCAGACTCAGAGAGGCCCTCTTTCAAGGAGCGCTTACGGAAGCCTCCTGTTCCTTTGTCTCCTACGTGTTCGTTCCCACCCATGCCTCCCTCTCCTCTAATGCCTCCTGGTCCCGAGTCACCAGGTACTGCTGAGCCGATGCAGCTGGGATTTACGTGTCTCTCCACGGCAGAGAGGGCCTTTAGGAGGAGGGAGGGGCTCTGCCACTATTGTGGGTTACAGGGTCATCTTTTGAAGTCTTGTCCTACACGGCCGGGAAATGCTCACACCTAAGGTCCTGTCGGGGGCAGACCTTGGGTGGTTTATACTCGTCCCCGGAACTGCTTAAGGAGAAACCTTTGGTCACGGTTGTCCTTTCCTGGGTGGACTCCTCCATAGTCACTCAGGCTCTTGTTGACTCTGGTGTTGCGTGCTATTTCATTGACAGTGCTTTTGTATCAAAGCACTCCATTCCTGTTTTTCCTCGGTCCGTACTGCTTGCTATTGAGGTCATTGATGGCAGGCCCCTTCAGCCTGCACTCGTTACTCACAAAACTGCTCCGTTGTCCATGGCTGTTGGGGCTCTCCATTTTGAAACCCTCCAGTTCCAGGTGATAAACTCTCCGCATTTTCCGGTTGTTCTGGGTTATCCCTGGCTCCAAAAGCACAATCCCAGTCTCGACTGGCGCAGGTCTGAAATTTTGTTGTGGTCCCCGCAATGTATTTCCACTTGTCTTCGGAAACCAGTTAAAGTCTTGCGCACTTCTTCGGTATCTCAATTGCCAGAGGAGTACCGAGAATTCCTAGACGTGTTTGACAAGGTGCATGCCGGTACGTTGCCTCCTCACCGGTCTTACGATTGTGCCATAGACCTGCAACCCGGAGCCATTCCTCCTCGGGGGCGGGTGTACCCTCTGTCTGTTGCAGAGAATTGTGCTATGGAGGAGTATGTTGCCGATGCTCTGTTGCGGGGGATCATCCGCAAATCCTGCTCTCCTGCAGGGGCTGGCTTCTTCTTTGTGAAGAAAAAGGGTGGCGAGTTAAGACCATGTATCAATTATAGGGGTCTTAATCGTCTTACCATTAAGAATGCTTACCCTATTCCACTTATTACGGAACTCTTTGACCGCCTCAAGGGAGCTACGGTCTTTACCAAACTTGATTTGAGAGGAGCGTACAATCTCTTTAGGATTAAGGAGGGCCACGAATGGGAAACAGCATTTAACAAAAGGAGTGGGCATTATGAGTATCTTGTAATGCCCTTTGGCCTATGTAATGCTCCTGCTGTTTTTCAGGAATTTATTAATGATGTCCTATGAGATATGTTGCAACAGTGTGTTGTGGTGTACTTAGACGACATCCTCATACACTCACCCACACTTGAGGCTCATTGTTCTGATGTTACACAGGTTCTTCAGAGACTACGTGAGAACGGCCTGTTTTGTAAACTCAAGAAATGTGAGTTCCATCAGACTCAAGTAACCTTCCTAGGTTATGTTATCTCCGTTGCAGGGTTCTCCATGGATCCTGACAAGTTATCTGCAGTTCTGCAGTGGCCTCGCCCAGTTGGTCTTTGGTCTATTTAATGTTTTTTGGGGGTTCGACAATTACTATAGAAAGTTTATTAAAAACTTTTCTTCCTTGGTCAAACCTATCACAGACATGACCCGTAAAGAGAATGATCCACTCCATTGGTCACCTACTGCCTACTTTGCTGCTGCTCCAGTTCTGACCACAATAATTTAACTTATCTATCTGAAGCAAAACGTTTGTCGCCCCGACAGGCCTGATGGGCGCTATTTTTGTCTCGGTTTAATTATGTGGTCTCCTTCCTGTCTGGTAGTAAGAATGTTAGGGCTGATGCCCTCTCTCGACAATTTTCGCCTCTGTCCAAGGAGGAGTCTGTACCTACTCCTGTTACACCTCCTGACCATATTTTGGCTACCATACATACTAATTTGACTTCTCCCTTGGGGGAGGAGATCCTGGCTGCACAAACCAATGCACCTCTTGAGAAACCTAGTGGTAAGTGTTTTGTTCCTGAGAATCTTTAACCTAAACTTTTGCACACTTACCACTATCCTAAAGCCACAGGTCACCCAGGCAAGAACCAAATGATTTGGTCTGTCACTCGACAATTCTGGTGGCCAGGTCTTCGTTCTGATGTTGCTGCGTATGTTGCCTCCTGCTCAGTTTGCGCACAGAATAAGACTCCTCAACGTCTTCCTGTGGGTCTTCTTCAACCTATTGCTAATGGTGAGCGTCCTTGGATACATCTTTCCATGGACTTCATTGTCGAGCTCCCTGTTTCCAATGGCAATACTGTTATCCTTATGGTGGTTGACCGTTTTTCAAAAATGTCACATTGCATTCCCTTGATGAAGCTGCCTACCGCTCAGGAGCTTGATTCAATTTTTGCCTGGGAGGTCTTCCGTTTACATGGGTTACCCAAGGAGATAGTGTCGGACTGGGGTAGCCAGTTTGTCTCCAGATTTTGGCGTTCCTTTTGTGCTCAAATGGGATCCAGCTTTCCTTCTCGGCATATCACTCTCAATCCAATGGGGCTGCGGAACGGTCTAATCAAGCTCTGGAACAGTTCCTCCGTTGCTATGTCTCAGATCAGCACAATAATTGGTCTGAACTGTTACCTTGGGCAGAGTTTGCTCGTAATAGTGCTATTAATGCTTCCTCAAAGTTATCCCCGTTCATGGCGAATTATGGGTTTCAACCATCCTTGTTGCCCGATTCATTCATGTCTCAGGGTATTCCGGCTTTGGAGGA
>NC_069503.1:499874217-499906717 GCF_027579735.1 Bombina bombina | reverse complement strand
GAGTGACCATGTGTGGTCAAATTTTGCGGTAATAGATAAAGCTCTTAATCTACTATGGCAGGGTTCTTCAAACCACGGGTCGGGACCCATTAGTGGGTCGCTACACCATGTTTACTGGGTTGCGACGTGTGTGTGTTGTAAGAGAGTGTGTGTGTGTGGTGTGTGTGTTTTTATGAGAGTTTGTGTGTGTGTGTGTTGTATGAGTGTATGTGGGTGTGTTGTATGAGAGTGTGTGTGTTGTATGAGTGTGTGTGTGTGTTGTATGAGAGTGTGTGTGTTGTATGAGAGTGTGTGTGTTGTATGAGAGTGTGTGTGTGTTGTATGAGAGTGTGTGTTTTGTATGAGTGTGCATGTGTGTGTGTTGTATGAGAGTGTGTGTTGTATGAGAGTCTGTGTGTTGTATGAGTGTGTGTGTGGTGTGCTTTTACTTTTTACCACACTTTCAAGTTTGACTACAATCAGAAATAAAGTATGCACACATTTTAGTTACTTTGCCAATAATTGCAGCTATCTTGTTTTATATTACTTCAGAAATATTTAGACCAAGCATAAAAACAGGGTTGCGAATGTACAGTATGTAGTTTCATGACACTGGGTCTTGGGAAAAAAAGTTTAAAGAACCCTGTAGTAAGGGATGTAAATTTATGCAATAAATTTGCTCATCCAAAATATGCACATAGTTTTAGTTGTATTATTCCTCAGAAAACCTCATTTCAGATCAGCTGTTATTTATATGACTTGAATAAATCATAACACATTGTCAAAGAAGAAGCATTAGATGCTGAAAATAGCCTTTGATTATAACAATATGAATGTTACTGCCAGGGAATTTAATGTGTCTCTAAATCACCAAAATTACAATGGTGCTACCTATTCTGCCATAGTTTAAAAACCTGACAACAACTGTACTGTTGTGAAATTAACAAGTTTACTATTTTGTTTACTAAGCAGTGTAAAAAGATAGTTATCGACCTAACACTACATTTATTAAAACTTATCATAGATCGTATATTTATATTTATCTGGATCTACTTTATATGATTTATATTTCATATTATAACAGTAAACAAATACTTTTTACATAGTCAGTAATTGATAACTGTCATATTTTTCTAGTAGGCTTTTATACTATTTGAAATATATTACTAGATAATTCATTAGTTAAAAGCTTACATTCCTTATTACAAGACTGGCTATTTTTTTTATTATGTGGTCTTGGTATAGGTTCCCATTGTCTAGGTAATGACAGCAGTGAAGTCAGTTCACCTGGCATAATTTCATGGGCTATTTCTGCAGTCTGAGTTATTTCACTGTAAAAAAAACACTCAAAATTAATGTCTTCCTATTCTTTCCTGTTCCAGCATGATCGTGTGCCTGTGCACAAAGCGAGGTCCACAAAGACATGATTCAATGAGTTTGGGTGGATTTGGAACTCTTATTCCCACAGATATACTCCAAATTCTTGTGAAAAGTCTTCTCAGAAGAGTGGTGGTCATTGTAGCCACAAAGGGGGCAGGGGAATAAGTAAAAAAAAAATGGGATCAAGTGTTTTAAATAAAGCAAAACAGATCCACTTTCAAAATCAATAAATATATTTGTCTCAGAAGTTAAATTATTGTATCCCAAACATCCTAGCTCCATGGATTTTTCATGGCCCAGTGCTATGTGGCAATGTTTGTGATAACAAAACAAAAACAAAAACAAACTTGCATTAACTATTAAATAAATGCAGCATGCTAAAGGTCTGCAGTACTAGTTAAAAATAATAATAAATAAATAAAAATAACTGCCTTCCCTGTATTAGTTGTGCACATCGGAACTCTTGGGGCCTGATATTTAAAAGCTCGCCAACATGGATGAAAATCATGCAAAAACTTTGGGATTTTTTTTTTAGACCTTATATTGTAATGTAGATGTCTCTCCTTTACATACAAAACCCTGCACAGTGAGATAAACATCTTTCAAAATAAAATTTGTGCTTTTAACATGAGCAGAGAGCTTTTGAATATCAGATCTTGATGAGTAACAGGCATTATTACCTGTATATATGAGTGAGTGTTAAAAAAGAATACCACTAACTGAAATCACTGTCAAGTAATACTTCAATTAGGCAATTCATTTGGCATACATTTTGAAAGTAAATTATTTTTAATTCTATGAATCAGAAAAACAAGCAAATTAAAATTCTGAAAGAGTTTGAAACATGTAAAAAGTATGTTTATGATCTACAATATATAAAAATAGGGACTATATTACTGTATTATTGCTCAGTGTACTTAAACACAAAATACATTTTAATCACAAAATACCTGAATAATAAATTGGAAATTGATTTTCACATTTTGTTAGAGCAGAAACGTGTTCCAAACTGAAAGAATTTATAGTTTTAGTTTTTATTATAAATAAAATAAGAAAGAAACAGGCATAATAAAAACCCTGGCACCAGTTTATTATCTAATAAGGCAATTACATATTTTAAAAAATAAAAGTTATGTGAGATATATGTGTGGTGCAACTGTAAATAAAATGTAGCTGGAGGTGAATTAATTGTAACTTGCATGCAAGCACGGCAAAAGCAATAATGGTGTAAGTGACTAAAAAGGTTATCTATAGTAAATAAATAAAAAATGACTTGCTTGTTGTAAGGGATTGGAAATGTTTCATAATTCCACGCACAAATAATTAATCAAACAGTTAGGGCTAGATTACAAGTGGAGCACAAAATTATTGCACACCCGCAAACAGCAAATTTGCCGGCTTGTGATAATTAACCAGCCATTACAAATGGCTAGTACGAGCTAGTGGTAGCAATTAGCGATAATTAAATTAACCAAAGATTAGATCTGTGGTTAATTTTATAAACATCCCCTAAATGTTCCCAAAATACAGTGTAGTGCATTTTATTAAAAAATAAAGATTGCAGCACTAGGAAGTATTTTGGGGGTAAAGTTGGTGGAAGTGGAGTGTTAGAAAAAAACTGGCACTGAAAAGTGCCTTTACATTGTGGTCTATGGGAACTCTGTGTTCCTAGTAAATATATATGAAATTTTTATATACATATATATTTATGAGTTAATATGTGTATATACACATTTTAATGCATAAATATATATGTATATAGTCAAATACATATATTTAAATTTGCTTCCATCGCAGCACTTCTTACCCCCTTTGTTGCGCTTAAGTTCTGTGCCGTCTCTGACGGCATCAGAACGAGGCTCCCATTGGAGCCTATAGAAGCACGCTCTCAAGAGCACAATGCTTCCCAAGAGCACAATGCAATCTGTTGAGGGGGATTTAAAATGGCGCCTAAAAATGACCTTAAACTAATTTATGTAATTATGTAATTGTGAAATGGCTAGAGTGTTGATTTTTAACAGTGCTTCCAGAGGAGGTAATCAGCATACATGTGGAGAAAAGGCAGAAGAAAGAAATATATGCATTTCTTATGTTAGAGCTGTGTTTAATTGGGAATGGTAAACGATAACATCCGCTCACCTGAGGTATTTGGTAAGATGAGTTATAGTTGATTTGATACCATTTGGTAACTCCAGTTTTGATCCTCCTAAAGATGGTTTTATTTTCTTATTAAACCCGGCTGTCTCTTATCTTTATTAAAAGATCAGCATTTGTATGAAGCCCCCTGTTCGCTCAGTGTATGTTTTACAATGAGTGAAAAATAGGGTTTTTTTCAATTTTATTCTAGAGCTAGGCTGAGTTTATTAAAAATAAAATTAAAACAAATATTTAATAAATATTTAAAAGGTGAAATTAACACATCTCAATAGTATTGATCTCTTAAAAAATAATAATAATAAAGTTAAAATGCCAGTGTAAGTGGCAACAAATATCGCTGCAAATACCACTGCAGAATAGCGTGCTGAGTGGCTGGCCAGGATAACCGGGAAGTGACATCACAAATAAGCGTCACGTGACCTTACGCGTTTTGTGAGCGTCTATGCTCACATCGTCAGAGGATAATCCAAAAGCAACTTGTGCAGGCTTAAATAGTCTACAAATTGGAAGATGGTCTCCTTAATTGTTTAATTGTGTCTTATATGGAGGTATATTGGAACTAATACTGGAGTGAAAACGAAGATGTTTGGAATAAATTAAGCTAGCTTCAATCGGACTTGTTTTGGAATGTAATCCAACATCTGTGTTAATATATATATATATATATATATATATATATATATATATATATATATATATATATTATGAATAAAACAATAAGAATGATGAAATGTTTCTGCTTATTTATCTATAATCTTGATTGTCAAATAGATCAAAATTACTTATATATGAATGACTAGTTTAAAATAACTTGTTAAACTACTAGTTTAGAGGTGAATTTGTAAAAGAAGAGGGATATTTGGTTTTACTTTTTTTTTCTAGAGTATAGAAGGGAGTAATTTCATTTAGACATTATTTTAAATTTATGAAAAATTGATGAAGTATAAAATTGATACAATGTAAAAATTAATATATAATAAAAAATAATAAAAATTAATAGAAAAAATGGTGAATTCATGAAATAACCAGAATTTTGAGGTTATTTTTAAATATTGGCTTTGTGTGTTGAATTGAAGTTGTCTTTTGGTAGCAGTATGGATCAGAGAAATGCTGCTAGATCTACATCTGTGTTTAAGGTGAGAACTTAGGATCCAGTGATCATCAATCTGTTTGGTTTAGTATTCATGTTCAGGAACTGTCCACCCAGACTAAAACAAAAGTTTTAGACTTTAGGACGGCAGATTTTTCATTAATGGGAGAATACCTAAAAAACTATTTAAAGGGGAAAACTCTTATTACAGGGGTTCAAGAACAGTGGGAATTTGTGAAAGGTGCCATTTTAGATGCAACCGCACACTGTATTAGACATGTCTGTAAAAGTAAAAGAAAGCGGAAACCAATTTGGTTTTCCAAAGAAGTAGCACATGCTGTAAAGACAAAAAAGATAGCTTATAAAAATTACAGACACACACAAGCAGATGATGATATGAAAATATGGAGACTCCAACAAAAAAAGACTAAGCAGTTAATTAGGAAGGTTAAAGCTCATGCAGAAGAGAAGATAGCACAGTCAGTAAAACATGGGGACAAAACATTCTTTAGATATATCAGTGAAAGAAGAAAAAATAAGGTAGGAATAGTAAAATTGAAATCAGTTGATGGTAGAATAATAGAAGGAGATAAGCAGATTGCAGACTGTCTCAATGATTACTTCTGTTCTGTTTTCACTAAAGATTGTGAAGATACAATGTCTACATTAAGGGATGCTATGCAAAATAGAAACAAGCTTAACAGTAATCTTTTTACAGAGGATGAGGTTTTGTTAGCATTATCAAAAATAAATGTTACAAAGGCAGTGGGTCCTGATAATATTCATCCAAGGGTTTTAAAAGAACTTCGTTCAGTGCTAACTGTCCCATTAACTGATCTGTTTAATCAGTCACTATTAACAGGAGCTGTCCCAGATGATTGGAGAATAGCAAATGTAATACCTCTTCATAAAAAGGGCAGTAGGGAAGAATCTGGCAACTACAGGCCAGTTAGTTTAACTTCAGTAGTAGGGAAATTAATGGAAAGCCTCTTAAAGGAAAGAATTATGACTTACATAAAGACAAACAATTTAGAGGACCAAAATCAGCATGGTTTTACTTCAGGGAGATCATGTCAGACTAATCTAATTGACTTCTTTGATTATGTAACAAAAGTATTAGACAAGGGAGGAGCAGTTGATGTAGCATATCTAGATTTCAGCAAAGCATTTGACACCGTCCCACACAATAAACTTATTCACAAACTATATCTCCTTGGTCTAGATTCAAAAATTGTGAACTGGGTGGAATGCTGGCTTAAGGACAGAAAACAAAGTGTCTTAGTAAATGGAGTTCATTCAGCAGAGGGGGCTGTTACTAGTGGTGTTCCTCAGGGGTCAGTTCTGGGGCCTGTTTTGTTTAACATATTTATCTGCGATATCAGCAAAGGGCTACAGGGGAAAGTATGTCTCTTTGTAGATGATACAAAAATTTGCAACAGAGTGGATGTTCCAGGGGGGGTAGACAAAATGAGAAGTGATATACAACAATTGGAGGATTGGACAAACAACTGGGATCTAAAGTTTAACACAGCAAAGTGTAAAATAATGCATTTAGGGAAGAACAATCCAAATGTTAATTACAGACTCAATGACACTTTACTGACTGTTACAGACGAGGAACAGGACTTGGGAATTATTATTTCAGATGATTTAAAACTTAGTGAACAATGTAGTAAGGCAGCGAGTAAGGCTAGCAGAATGCTTGGATGTATTGGTAGAGGTATTTGCAGCAGAAATAGTAAGGTTCTTATGCCACTTTATAGATCATTAGTTAGGCCTCATCTTGAGTATTGTGTGCAGTTCTGGAGGCCATATCTTCAGAAGGATATTAACAAACTTGAATCTGTGCAAAGGAGGGCTACCAAAATGGTACATGGTCTAAAAAATAAAACTTACCAGGATAGGCTCAATGACCTAAATATGTATAGCTTAGAGGAGAGAAGGGAAAGAGGTGATATGATAGCAACTTTCAAGTACATTAAAGGGTTTAGTAAAACTGAGGCTGTGGGTATTTTACATAAAATGGAAAATTCAAGAACAAGGGGTCATGAGCTCAAGCTAAAGGGTAGTAGATTCAGGAGTAATTTGAGGAAGCACTTCTTTACAGAAAGAGTGATTGATTTATGGAATAAACTTCCTCAAGAGGTAGTAGCAACAAACACTGTGGGGGACTTTAAAAATGCATGGGACAAGCATAGGGCTATCCTACGAACTAGATAAGTTTATACTGTTAGGTAAGGTGGGGCAGACTTGCTGGGCCTATGGCTCTTATCTGCCGTCAATATCTATGTTTCTATGTTTCTATGTTTCTATGTAAGCCATATGGTTTTCTGGTTTTTAATTTATAGATCCAAAAGCTTCTCTTTTCCTCAGTTGCAAGAGTCTGTTTGTACCTTCTATATATGGAATGTATTCTATTGCTTTTATTTTGAATTCATCAGCGTTTTTGTTGTGGTACTCTTCAAACTGTGTTCCAATACCATATTCTCCTTCTTCACTTTTGATATTTTTGATGTGCTCTAGAACCCTTGTTTTCAAGTTTCTCTTTGTTCTACCAATACAGGACCTGTTGCAGCTGTAAGTCAGCTGATATACTATGTACTGGGACTTGCAGTTCATAAAGCTTGTTATTTCAAATTAGTTATTTTCCCCATCTAGATAAATCAAAATAGAGGGCGCCACATGGTGCAGATCAGATGGTAAATGATATTACAAGCAGAGGTGGACAAAAGAATCCTACTCACGAGATGTAAAGCACAGATGTGCAAACCCAGCAGTCCGGAACCACTTGTCGTCCGGTAGACCAAAGGAAATGGTCACAGGGGCGGGTCCTCGTCTCACCAGGGAGAGTCCAGGGATGCCTGGGGCAGGAGTCAGTCAGCAGAAAAGAGATCCAACAGTATCCAATCCCACACTTCAAGTGACTAGAAGGGAGACTAATCCAGCTCCAAAAGGTCAATGATTCAAAAATCAAGAAGGTCGGCAGGAAGTGAGAAGATAAATAAATCTTTAAAATGTATTAAAATGATAAAAACATAAGCAACGTGTTTCTCAGTGTAACACACTGTTTCATCAGGCTGTATAACAAACAAACTCACAGCTGCCATATTTAAACCCTAAACAACCAATCAGATTGAGGAACAAATTTCAACCCCTTACCAGGTAATACCATGTTCACATGGGGGGGGGGGGAGGAATAAAAGATATATGTTAAATAGAATTTGATATACAACATGTAGAAATCTACACATAACTTATAATGTGTACACACATACAATTAGTAAAAGGTATATTTTCTCCAGGGGACAACTAAACATCTTTTATATGTATAGAATGACAAAATTATTAGAAAATTGACACCAGACAAAAACTGCTAATGGAACATTCCAATGGTCAGTAAAAAAGAGTAAAAAACGTATCTATCCTATTGAAATAGGATTCATAAAAAATCCATTTAGTGTTGCTACTGTGAGCAGTGAAGTGGAGAAAGGAAAATACATAATGAATTATATAACCATATGTGATCGAAATTAAAAGTGTTCTATGTGCACAAATTAATATGGTGTCAGGTAAACAGGGGGAGGGGGGAGTGTTGAAGACATACATGGTGTAATAGGGGGAATCAGAAATTCTATAGTAAAAAGAAAAAAACCTGTACGAGACCAACTAAACTTCTTACTAAGAAGCATAAAATAAATGTTTAGCAAAAGTTTATTAGCTTGTGAATACTAACAATAATACTTTATTTGGCCTATTCTATAAGATGTGCGTGAACTAAGTTGTCAAGGCAACAGGGGAAGTTAATGCACACCATTGGTGTCAGTGTGATGGGGCGTGGTTCAGTGAACAATAACGTTCATAGATGCATCGAGTGATAAATCCAAATAGGGTCAGTGATAAGTATGAAGTAATTATGGATGTTAAACACTAAAACAACAAAGCCCCTGTGATGACAACAGTAGCCTACGGCACAAAGAGAATTAGCCGTTTACGAGCGGACAGTGACTCATGGGGGTGTGTGAGGGTCCGCCAATCAGACGCCGATAAGAGAATACATAATGGGGACTGACAGCCAATAGCTGTTTAAGAGCAGTGACCAATAAGAAACGTTCAAAATCGAGTCTATGATACATGACAGGGAAACTGGAAGCAGTGTAAATATAACAATATGTGAGCCTATATTAAGCACAAAAGCAATAAAGTACGGATACACCAAAGAAATGAACATAAGAATGGAACAAATAAACTTAGTATAGAAGGTTAAATAAAGTAACTAATATGATGACAAGCAAATAACGATATTTAACGATATTTAAATGTTCTGCAGAAAACCTATGTGAATGTAATAAATAACTGAGAACATTAGATGTGACTAAATGTCTCAACACAAACCAGATGTACTAAAAAGGGGAAAAGACCAAGTGTATGATAAAGTGAATCATATTACTGGTATAGTAGTGGTCAAGAGGATGACAAAAATTATAATTGTATTAAGAAAGGGGGAGGGAGGGGATAGATTAACCAGCGCTAAAAGGGGATCAATAAGATATATAAGATATCACTAATATATGGAGTATAAAAGTAATGGAAAAAATTAAAACTTAAAAGGTAGTGGTGAGTGTATTTGACCGCCACTAGTATAAAACATAAGATATATATATAAGGAAAAAAAGGGGGATTTGACAGGCGGGGGATGGGGGATGGAGATATGTAAAGGAAAATAAGTGTAAATGTGTGATATAATGAGAAGTGAAACAGGCCAATGAAAAGAGCAAGACAATGTCCCATCAAATGGATGAAAGGAGGAACTATAAAGAATAGGAAATGGAGTGATCAATGAGTATATTACATAATAGCTGACACGGACTAAACTATGGTAGTGCAGGGAGCCAAAGTGGGCAATTGACAAATTATTTAATTGGTCATATGAGGAAATAGATGGAACCAGAATTCAGAATGCTGCTAGATCCATATTCAGATTGAGACCAGAGGGAAACAAGGTCTTAAGTTTATAGATCCAGTATGTCTCCCTCTGTCTCAACCTATTAAATCTATTATATAAATGGGACTGGGGAATCGATTCAAGAGGACATATGCTGAATGCATTGATAATACTATTGTGTATGTTATTGCAATGTCTGGGGACACTATGATTAGGAACTTTGTTCTTAATATTTCTCAGATGTTCGTTCCACCTGTTCCTAATAAGCCTACAAGTGCGGCCAACATTTTGAATCCCACAGAGATTGCAAGTTAATAAGTATATTACATAGACAGATGTACATGTCAAGAGATGATGGATATTATATGATTTTTTGGTAATATTGGATGAAAATGTTTTACACCCTGGTTTAATGTATTTACACATATTACATTTCTTGAGATGGCACTTCCCTATGCCTTTTATTTTAGATGGTATGTTAGAATTGGTTCTTTGGTTAGGCTTGTGAACCACCACCCTACTGGGTGCCAAAACACTTTTTAGTGTTGGAGCTCGTCTAAAAACACATTTCGGTTCAGGATCTACAAGCTTTCCCAAAATAGGGTCTTTTTTAACCAAATTCCAATGTTTCTTAATGATGTGTTTAATTTTGCCATGATTGACATTGAATTGAGTAATAAAAGTTGAATTACAGTGATCTGTTGTTTTTATATTATTACTATTTTTGTTATGTGAAAAATATGAATCTCTATTATCAGATCTAGCACGTTCATATCCGGTGTCAATTAGTGATTTAGGGTAACCTTTTTCTTCAAATCTCGTTTTAAGAATAAGACTTTGTTGTTCATAGTCTTCAATATGGCTACAATTCCTACGTATTTTCTTAAACTGTCCGTATGGAATGTTTTTAAGCCATGAGCCATAATGATTACTATGATAGTTCAAATAACTATTACAATCAACAGTTTTGAAATGTGTAGTGGTGGTGATTCTGTTGTCATTGGAGAAAGTTAAACACAGGTCTAAAAATACTATTGACTTAGGTTCGATAGAACTGGAAAAAGTTAACCCCATCTGGTTGGAATTAAGATATTGCACAAATGTTTCGGCGGAGGTAATGTCACCTTCCCATAGAAATATAAGATTGTCTATGTATCTGCCATAGAAGACCAGGCTCGCCCCGTGTGAGGAATTATAGATGTATCGTTCCTCAAAAATGCCCATAAAAAGATTGGCAAAACTCGGGGCGAACCTGGTCCCCATGGCAGTACCTAGTATCTGTAGATAAAACTCATCTTGATAAACAAAATAATTATGTTTTAATATAAAAGAAATTAATTGCAATATAAATTCTTTCTGAAGTGTGGGAATATATTGATCATCTAACAAGAACTTGGATACAGCTTGGATACCCAGGTTGTGTTGTATGTTGGAATATAAGGCATGTACGTCACAGGAGATCCATATCGTGTTCTCATTTGGTCTGATCTGTTCCAATTTTTTGATCAAATCAGGAGAATCCTTGATATATGAATCTAGAGTGACGACATAACGCTGGAGAAACCAATCGACGTAAGCAGATACATTATCTGTCAAACTTCCAATCCCAGCAATAATGGGTCTTCCTGGGGGACACTGAGTGTTTTTGTGCACCTTCGGGAGGTGGTAGTAAAAAGCACAATTAGGTTTCACAGGGATTAAAATATTTTTTTCAACTGAAGTTATAATACCTTCCTGGTATCCAAAATTTATAATACCTGATAGAATCTTAAGGTATTTTTCAGTGGGATCATAATAAAGCTTTTGGTAATATCTACTATCACCCAATATCTTATTTGCCTCAGACAGATAATCAGATAAATCCTGCAGGACTATCCCACCCCCCTTGTCCGCCTGGCGAATCACCAGGCTAGAATTGCTTTTGAGGGTTTTGAGTGCTTTCATCTCACAAGAGTTTAAATTATGATTTTTAAAATGGGCAGTTTTAGATAGTTTCTCTAAATCCTCTAAAATATATTCTTTAAACAGTTCTACATGAACATTGTTCTTTAGAACGGGAGTAAAATTGGATTTCCTTTTTAGATCAGTATGGACATAATCATCAAGAAGATGGTCTGTCAAATTTTTTGGTTCATAATACACTATATCCTGGGATATTCTGGTATCCATTCTATCAGTTAAAACAGGACAGGCGTCAAGTTTAATTTTCTTCTCTGCAAAATATTTCTGCAAAGACAATTTCCTAATGAACCTGTTGACATCCACATATAATTCAAACATATTGTGAGAATTGGAAGGGCTGAAGGACAAACCTTTCCCTAGGACTCTAATTTCGTCATTAGATAGTTGGTGAGAAGATAAATTAAAAATACCACTGGCTAGTTTCTGTAATCTATTCTTTTTGATGGTTGATTTTCGTCCTCTGTTTCCACGTCTTCGTGGGCCCTTTTTCCTCTCTGATTTGGGGTATTGATAACTAGTGGTTGCAAAAACTCTGCTATCTTCGGTTGATGGGATCTCACTTTCGGGCGCCTGTCTAAAAAAGACTGATCATAACTTTCACTCTCTCTTCTAAATGAGTCTGTATTGGTGGACGTGGAAGGTTGATCATAAGGTTGATTGTCTACCCTAGGTCTAGATGATGTGTCCAAGGAAGAACTATGGACAGAGGGACGAGAGTGATAATTGTGATTCGAATTTGCTATAGTGTAGTTTTGATTCTGTCTATTGGTGTGTGATTGATAGTCATGTGTGTTATTATGATAATAACTATTCTGTTTATAATGAGAATTTGAATTGGAATTCGTATGAGTATTTGAATTGGTGTAGGTATTGTAATTAGGTCGGTATGTATAATTATTGAAATGCCTAGGGCCATGTTGATATTCAGATCTTGAGTTAAAATGGGTATCAGATCTCACAGGAGTGTTATCTCTCAGGATTTCAAATCTATTATTCGATTCATATCTGTTGAAGTCATTATGTCTATTGGGACCTACATGATGTGATGGTCCTCTGTATGGTTCATTATTATAATGGTTCCTATTATAGTGGTAGTTATTTCTATTTGGATAATTGGAATGGTTCCTAGGGGTATAATTATACCCCTAGGAACCATTCCAATTATCCAAATAGAAATAACTACCACTATAATAGGAACCATTATAATAATGAACCATACAGAGGACCATCACATCATGTAGGTCCCAATAGACATAATGACTTCAACAGATATGAATCGAATAATAGATTTGAAATCCTGAGAGATAACACTCCTGTGAGATCTGATACCCATTTTAACTCAAGATCTGAATATCATCATGGCCCTAGGCATTTCAATAATTCTACATACCGACCTAATTACAATACCTACACCAATTCAAATACTCATACGAATTCCAATTCAAATTCTCATTATAAACAGAATAGTTATTATCATAATAACACACATGACTATCAATCACACACCAATAGACAGAATCAAAACTACACTATAGCAAATTCGAATCACAATTATCACTCTCGTCCCTCTGTCCATAGTTCTTCCTTGGACACATCATCTAGACCTAGGGTAGACAATCAACCTTATGATCAACCTTCCACGTCCACCAATACAGACTCATTTAGAAGAGAGAATGAAAGTTATGATCAGTCTTTTTTAGACAGGCGCCCGAAAGTGAGATCCCATCAACCGAAGATAGCAGAGTTTTTGCAACCACTAGTTATCAATACCCCAAATCAGAGAGGAAAAAGGGCCCACGAAGACGTGGAAACAGAGGACGAAAATCAACCGTCAAAAAGAATAGATTACAGAAACTAGCCAGTGGTATTTTTAATTTATCTTCTCACCAACTATCTAATGACGAAATTAGAGTCCTAGGGAAAGGTTTGTCCTTCAGCCCTTCCAATTCTCACAATATGTTTGAATTATATGTGGATGTCAACAGGTTCATTAGGAAATTGTCTTTGCAGAAATATTTTGCAGAGAAGAAAATTAAACTTGACGCCTGTCCTGTTTTAACTGATAGAATGGATACCAGAATATCCCAGGATATAGTGTATTATGAACCAAAAAATTTGACAGACCATCTTCTTGATGATTATGTCCATACTGATCTAAAAAGGAAATCCAATTTTACTCCCGTTCTAAAGAACAATGTTCATGTAGAACTGTTTAAAGAATATATTTTAGAGGATTTAGAGAAACTATCTAAAACTGCCCATTTTAAAAATCATAATTTAAACTCTTGTGAGATGAAAGCACTCAAAACCCTCAAAAGCAATTCTAGCCTGGTGATTCGCGAGGCGGACAAGGGGGGTGGGATGGTCCTGCAGGATTTATCTGATTATCTGTCTTAGGCAAATAAGATATTGGGTGATAGTAGATATTACCAAAAGCTTTATTATGATCCCACTGAAAAATACCTTAAGATTCTATCAGGTATTATAAATTTTGGATACCAGGAAGGTATTATAACTTCAGTTGAAAATTTTTTTTTTTAATCCCTGTGAAACCTAATTGTGCTTTTTACTACCACCTCCCGAAGGTGCACAAAAACACTCAGTGTCCCCCAGGAGGACCCATTATTGCTGGGATTGGAAGTTTGACAGATAATGTATCTGCTTACGTCGACTGGTTTCTCCAGCGTTATGTCGTCACTCTAGATTCATATATCAAGGATTCTCCTGATTTGATCAAAAAATTGGAACAGATCAGACCAAATGAGAACACGATATGGATCTCCTGTGACGTACATGCCTTATATTCCAACATACAACACAACCTGGGTATCCAAGCTGTATCCAAGTTCTTGTTAGATGATCAATATATTCCCACACTTCAGAAAGAATTTATATTGCAATTAATTTCTTTTTTATTAAAACATAATTATTTTGTTTATCAAGATGAGTTTTATCTACAGATACTAGGTACTGCCATGGGGACCAGGTTCGCCCCGAGTTTTGCCAATCTTTTTATGGACATTTTTGAGGAACGATACATCTATAATTCCTCACACGGGGCGAGCCTGGTCTTCTATGGCAGATACATAGACGATCTTATATTTCTATGGGAAGGTGACATTACCTCCGCCGAAACATTTGTGCAATATCTTAATTCCAACCAGATGGGGTTAACTTTTTCCAGTTCTATCGAACCTAAGTCAATAGTATTTTTAGACCTGTGTTTAACGTTCTCCAATGACAACAGAATCACCACCACTAAACATTTCAAAACTGTCGATTGTAATAGTTATTTGAACTATCATAGTAATCATTATGGCTCATGGCTTAAAAACATTCCATACGGACAGTTTAAGAGAATACGTAGGAATTGTAGCCATATTGAAGACTATGAACAACAAAGTCTTATTCTTAAAACGAGATTTGAAGAAAAAGGTTACCCTAAATCACTAATTGACACCGGATATGAACGTGCTAGATCTTATAATAGAGATTCATATTTTTCACATAACAAAAATAGTAATAATATAAAAACAACAGATCACTGTAATTCAACTTTTATTACTCAATTCAATGTCAATCATGGCAAAATTAAACACATCATTAAGAAACATTGGAATTTGGTTAAAAAAGACCCTATTTTGGGAAAGCTTGTAGATCCTGAACCAAAATGTGTTTTTAGACGAGCTCCAACACTAAAAAGTGTTTTGGCACCCAGTAGGGTGGTGGTTCACAAGCCTAACCAAAGAACCAATTCTAACATACCATCTAAAATAAAAGGCATAGGGAAGTGCCATCTCAAGAAATGTAATATGTGTAAATACATTAAACCAGGGTGTAAAACTTTTTCATCCAATATTACCAAAAAATCATATAATATCCATCATCTCTTGACATGTACATCTGTCTATGTAATATACTTATTAACTTGCAATCTCTGTGGGATTCAATATGTTGGCCGCACTTGTAGGCTTATTAGGAACAGGTGGAACGAACATCTGAGAAATATTAAGAACAAAGTTCTTAATCATAGTGTCCCCAGACATTGCAATAACATACACAATAGTATTATCAATACATTCAGCATATGTCCTCTTGAATCGATTCCCCAGTCCCATTTATATAATAGATTTAATAGGTTGAGACAGAAGGAGACATACTGGATTTATAAACTTAAGACCTTGTTTCCCTCTGGTCTCAATCTGAATATGGATCTAGCAGCATTCTGAATTCTGGTTCCATCTATTTCCTCATATGACCAATTAAATAATTTGTCAATTGCCCACTTTGGCTCCCTGCACTACCATAGTTTAGTCTGTGTCAGCTATTATGTAATATACTCATTGATCACTCCGTTTCCTATTCTTTATAGTTCCTCCTTTCATCCATTTGATGGGACATTGTCTTGCTCTTTTCATTGGCCTGTTTCACTTCTCATTATATCACACATTTACACTTATTTTCCTTACATATCTCCATCCCCCATCCCCCGCCTGTCAAATCCCCCTTTTTTCCTTATATATATATCTTATGTTTTATACTAGTGGCGGTCAAATACACCCACCACTCCCTTTTAAGTTTTAATTTTTTCCATTACTTTTATACTCCATATATTAGTGATATCTTATATATCTTATTGATCCCCTTTTAGCGCTGGTTAATCTATCCCCTCCCTCCCCCTTTCTTAATACAATTATAATTTTTGTCATCCTCTTGACCACTACTATACCAGTAATATGATTCACTTTATCATACACTTGGTCTTTTCCCCTTTTTAGTACATCTGGTTTGTGTTGAGACATTTAGTCACATCTAATGTTCTCAGTTATTTATTACATTCACATAGTTTTCTGCAGAACATTTAAATATCGTTAAATATCGTTATTTGCTTGTCATCATATTAGTTACTTTATTTAACCTTCTATACTAAGTTTATTTGTTCCATTCTTATGTTCATTTCTTTGGTGTATCCGTACTTTATTGCTTTTGTGCTTAATATAGGCTCACATATTGTTATATTTACCCTGCTTCCAGTTTCCCTGTCATGTATCATAGACTCAATTTTGGATGTTTCTTATTGGTCACTGCTCTTAAACAGCTATTGGCTGTCAGTCTCGATTATGTATTCTCTTATCGGCGTCTGATTGGCGGACCCTCACACACCCCCATGAGTCACTGTCCGCTCGTAAACGGCTAATTCTCTTTGTGCCGTAGGCTACTGTTGTCATCACAGTGGCTTTGTTGTTTTAGTGTTTAACATCCATAATTACTTCATACTTATCACTGACCCTATTTGGATTTATCACTCGATGCATCTATGAACGTTATTGTTCACTGAACCACGCCCCATCACACTGACACCAATGGTGTGCATTAACTTCCCCTGTTGCCTTGACAACTTAGTTCAAGCATATCTTATAGAATAGGCCAAATAAAGTATTATTGTTAGTATTCACAAGCTAATAAACTTTTGCTAAACATTTATTTTATGCTTCTTAGTAAGAAGTTTAGTTGGTCTCGTACGGTTTTTTCTTTTTACTATAGAATTTCTGATTCCCCCTATTACACCATGTATGTCTTCAACACTCCCCCCTCCCCCTGTTTACCTGACACCATATTAATTTGTGCACATAGAACACTTTTAATTTCGATCACATATGGTTATATAATTCATTATGTATTTTCCTTTCTCCACTTCACTGCTCACAGTAGCAACACTAAATGGATTTTTTATGAATCCTATTTCAATAGGATAGATACATTTTTTACTCTTTTTTACTGACCATTGGAATGTACCATTAGCAGTTTTTGTCTGGTGTCAATTTTCTAATAATTTTGTCATTCTATACATATTAAAGATGATTAGTTGTCCCCTGGAGAAAATATACCTTTTACTAATTGTATGTGTGTACACATTATATGTTATGTGTAGATTTCTACATGTTGTATATCAAATTCTATTTAACATATATCTTTTATTCCCCCCCCCCCCATGTGAACATGGTATTACCTGGTAAGGGGTTGAAATTTGTTCCTCAATCTGATTGGTTGTTTAGGGTTTAAATATGGCAGCTGTGAGTTTGTTTGTTATACAGCCTGATGAAACAGTGTGTTACACTGAGAAACGCGTTGCTTATGTTTTTATCATTTTAATAAATTTTAAAGATTTATTTATCTTCTCACTTGCTGCCGACCTTCTTGATTTTTGAATCATTGACCTTTTGGAGCTGGTTTAGTCTCCCTTCTAGTCACTTGAAGTGTGGGATTGGATACTGTTGGATCTCTTTTCTGCTGACTGACTCCTGCCCCAGGCATCCCTGGACTCTCCCTGGTGAGACGAGGACCCGCCCCTGTGACCATTTCCTTTGGTCTACCGGACGACAAGTGGTTCCGGACTGCTGGGTTTGCACATCTCTGCTTTACATCTCGTGAGTAGGATTCTTTTGTCCACCTCTGCTTGTAATATCATTTACCATCTGATCTGCACCATGTGGCGCCCTCTATTTTGATTTATCTAGATTCCTTATCCTTCTGTCGTGGCGTGACACCTTAGAGGAGCGGCCTTTCTGTCTGGAACATCTCTCCTGGAACTTCACATTACGGACATTAAGGACTTTGCCTTCACATGCCATCCCATTTCGGATGACAGTTTGTATATTATAGATATTATTGTATAATCTTGCTTATAGTCTTCTATAGACCCTTGCATTTAATTTATCCACCTGTTTTCGTTTGTAACTCCTAGGCGCCTCTTATAAGTACCATAGTGATATCAGTTGTTACTAGAGTACTAGTCTGTCTATATTTTCCCCATGTTTGTTTCTTTTAATTTATCATATGCTCTGTTTATTGTCTCCTTATCATATTTCCTGCTGTAGAATTTTTCTTTGAGCATTCCTGTCGCTTGTTCGAAGTCTTCTGTTTTTGTGCAATTCCGTTTGATGCGCTGGAATTGGCCGTACGGAATGTTCTTAATCCAGTTCTTATGGTGACTACTTTTTGCGTGCAAATACCCGTTGGTGTCCGTGTCCTTAGTGTAGATTTTTGTTTCTATCTTCTTGTCTTTTATAAAGATGGTAATGTCCAGAAAATTTATTTATTTTTTGTTCCATAGTTTAGTGAATTTTAGATTCAGGTTATTTCGGTTTAAGGTGTTTGTAAATTCATCAAAGCTTTTTTTCACTTCCTTTCCAAATTATGACTTTATCGTCTATGAATCTTTTCCACATGACGGTATTCTGTATATAGTTGTTTTTTGTCCATATGTATTGTTGTTCGATGGATCCCATGTATATATTCGCAGAACTTGGGACAAATTTTGTGCCTTTTGCTGTACCGCACTTTTGTAAGAATATAGTACCTTCAAATTCAAAGTAGTTCTTGGTGAGTATGAAATGAATAGATTCTTCAATAAATGTTATCTGGTTGTTTATCATATTTGTTTCTGCAGTTAGAAATTCCTTCACAGCCAATATACCCCTTGTGTGTGGTATTGACATGTATAATGCTGTAACGTCCAAAGTGGCTAAAGAATATCCATCTTCCCATTCGTTTGTTTCTTTTACTTTATCATATGCCCTGTTTATTGTCCCCTTTTCATATTTCCTGCTGTAGAATTTCTCTTTGAGTATTCCTGTCACTTGTTCAAAGTCTTCTGTTTTTGTGCAATTCCGTTTGATGCACTGGAATTGGTCATACGGAAAGTTCTTAATCCAGTTCTTATGGTGAATGCTTTTTGCGTGCAAATACCCGTTGGTGTCCGTATCCTTAGTGTAGAATTTTGTTTCTATCTTTTTGTCTACTATAAAGATGGTGATGTCCAGAAAATTGATTTCTTTTTTGTTCCATAGTTTAGTGAATTTTAGGATCAGGTTATTTTGGTTTAAGGTGTTTGTGAATTTATCAAAGCTTTTTTCGCTTCCCTTCCAAATTATGACTATATCGTCTATGAATCTTTTCCACATGACGATATTCTGTATACAGTTGTTGTTTGTCCAGATGTATCGTTGTTCGAAGGATCCCATGTCTATCTGACAATCAAGATTATGGACAAATAAGCAGAAACATTTTGATCATTCGTATTGTTTTATTAATAATATGTATATATATATTTTAACACAGATGTTGGATTACATTCAAAACAAGTCCGATTGAAGCTAGCTTAATTTATTCCAAACAGATTCATTTTCACTCCAGTATTAGTTCCAATATACCTCCATATAATCAAGACACAATTAAACAATTAAGGAGACCATCTTCCAATTTGCAGACTATTTAAGCCTGCACAGGATGATTACGGATTATCCTCTGACGAAGTGAGCATAGACACTCACAAAACGCTTAAGATCACATGACGCTCATTCGTGACGTCACTTCCGGGTTAACTTGGTCAGCCGCTCAGCACGCTATTCTGCAGCGGTATTTGCAGCAATAGTTGTTGCCACTAACACTGGCATTTTAATTTTATCATTATTTTTTTTTTTAAGAGATCAATACTAGGGAGATGTGTTAATCTCACCTTTTAAATATTTATTAAAGTATTTGTTTTAATTGTATTTTTAATAAACTCAGCCTAGCTCTAGAATAAAATTGAAAAACCCTTATTTTTTACTCATTGTAAAACATACACTGAGCGAACAGGGGGCTTCATACAAATTCTGATCTTTTAATAAAGAAAAGAGACAGTCGGGTTTAATAAGAAAATAAAACCATCTTTTGGAGGTTCAAAATTGGAGTCACCAAACGGGATCGAATCAACTATAACTCATCTTACCAAATACCTCAGGTGAGCGGATTTTATCATTTACCATTCCCATTTGAACACAGCTCTAACATAAGAAATGTATATATATCTTTCTTCTACCTTTTCTCCACATGTATGCTGATCATCTCCTCTGGAAGCGCTATTAAAAACCAACTCTCTAGCTATATATATATATATATATATATATATATATATATAGATATAGATATATATATATATATATATATATATATATATATATATATATATATATACAGTAGTGTGCAATAGTCTTAGGCCACCATTTGATTTTTTTTTTAGAAAAGTTTTAATCACCATCCATTATTGTTTTGTCTCATTATTAAAATACAAACAGAAAATACAGGAAATATGTACACAATATATAAAGAACACAATTTTCAGAACAAAATGGCTTCTTCAGGCAAAAGTCAGTATTTAGTGTGACCTCTCTTGGCACTAAGCACATCTTGAATTATTTTGGGGAGACTGTCCTGCAGTTTTCTGAATTAATTTTCTGGTATATTATACCAGGCTTCTTTCAGCACTCCCCAGAGTTCTTCTTTAGATTTAAGTTGTCTTTTCTTTCTTTGTCTGTCCAGGTGATCCCATACTGCCTCTATAATAATCAGGTATGGACTCTGTGGATCCCAGTCCATGACTGCCAGTGTTTTATCAGCTGTTTTTCTCTCAAAATACGATTTTACTGGAATAGTAGTGTGCTTGGGATCATTATCATGCTGAAAAATAAAACCATTCCGAATCAGGCATGATGAATTAAAACCTGTTTGCACTTTTCAGCATTCATGATCCCATCAATTTGGATAATATTGCTTACACCACTGGCAGTAATATAGCCCCAAACCAGGACAGACCCTCCACCATGTTTCACTGAATGCTACAAGCATTCATTCTTCCATCTCTCTCCAACTCTTCATCTAACATATTGTTGACAATTGGACCCACACATTTCAAACTTGGATTCATCACTCCATAATGCTCTTTTCCACTGATCTTCATTCCAGTCTTTGTGAGCTTTAGCATATCTTAGTTTTTTCACCCTATTCCCCTTCAAAAAAAGTGGTTTCTTGGCTGCTACCCTTCCACATAGACCATTCCTGATAAAGCTTCTTCGGAGTGTAGAAGGGTCAACTTGGCATCCCGATTAAGCTGCCAGATGCTTAGCCAGGTCCTTTCTTGACTTCTTCCGGTCTCTCAAAGAAGAAACTGTGAGAAACTTCTCATCAGATTTTGAAAGTTTTTTTTGTCCTTCAGTCCTTTTTTTGTCCTTGGCCTCTCCTGATTCTTCAAATATCTTTGAATACCACATATTGAGTATCCTGTTTGTTTGCTCATTTCCCTTTGAGAGTGGCCTTGCTGATGCAAAAGTATGATTTTATGTCTGTCAAATTCTGTGATCTTTGGCAGTTTGAATGGAATGATGCGATTCAAAGTTGGTCTTATTTGCAAGCTTCCAATGAATTAAACTCATTCCACATGTTTATGTAAAACTCAAGCATGTCTTGCACAAACCTGGTGTAATAGACCTTTTTTACAGCAGTCATTTTGACATGAAATAGTAGAACAAATACAGGTATTAGCAATGACATTAATTAGGGTTCCATTCCATTTGGAAGTACTTCCATTAAGAAATAAATATTTCACTCTGCCTTTCTGTTTTCATAGCAGCTGCTCTTATCTAGCTAGAGGATGTGTAACATTCTAAGAGACAGATAGCGGTAGAATATTTGCTTGATATGATAAATTAAATAATATGATTGACATAAAATTAGACCCACATTCTACACTAATGGTTTAATTATTAGAATTGCTAAGGGGCAGAAGAGTCTGTAGGTAACACCTTGGAGAGAAGCCTGGTGCAGCACCTGTGGAATTTTGCCTTTGTTCCTCTGAATGATGACTCTCACCGATGTTGCATGCTATTAATACCTTATCTGAAACCCAAAGATAAGTATTTTTTATAGTTTAATAACTGCCTCGTGTTACTATATTGTAATTGCTTAGTTGTAGTACATCTTTAAGCTGATTACTGATTTGTGTTATTGCAATGTTATTTATTATTATTCTACCACTGCATTCTCCTAATAAAATATTACTTGGAACTTGCTACAAGCTCCCCAACATTATTGACATGGAAGAAACTCAACTACTAATGCAAATAGGAAAGGCTGATAATAAAACCAGTGCTGTAATTAAAGATTTTAACTACCCCTACATAAACTGGGTCAATGAAACTAGTAATAAAGCTAAGGTAGATATATTTTTAAATATTCTCAGGGATAACTTCATGTCACAATTAATAGAGGAGCCAACTAGGAATAAAGTTATATTGGATTTAGTGCTATCAAATGATACAGATATTATATTAAACATATAAGTCAAAGAACATTTGGTTAACAGTGATCATTACATGGTCACATTTGAAATCACTTTCCATAAGCAGTATTACAAGGGTTCAACTAATACTTTTAATTTTATGAAAGAAAAATTCAATGATTTAACCAATTCATTAAATAACAGACATTGGGACAACGTATTCTAATATAAAAATACAAAGGATACATGGATAACATTTAAAACTTTGTTAAATAAATGTACATATCAACACATACCACATGGTTATATTGTTTTTTTTTTATTTTATTTTATTGAGATTCTTGAGTTAGATACAACATAGCAAAATGAAATACAATCTAGTTGCAAGAAACAATCTACCTTATTCAATATGGTGTTGACATCTATATCTGAATTTGGTATGCAGAAATTTAAATCCATATATACTCGCACATTTAAAACTGTTGAGCATTAAAGTCTTTGAGAATCTCATTTTCTTCTTTATAAGCTTATGAACAATGGTTAATGCGATGGTTCAAATGTGGGACCAATTGTTATAGGCAGCAGGAATATAGAGATGATAACCATAAAAAATAACATAGATACAAAACCACAAAAACATTGTTCTAATACACAAAATAGTCTATAAATTTTGACACCTTCATCTGAAACATTTGGGAGCCCCTCAAATAGGGTACCCTAATTTGACTAACTTCAGCGGGTAAACACTGCTTAGTAGTAGTCCAAAAAAGAGAGAAAAAGAGGTGTCAAGGTTCTACTGTAGCCATGTATTGTGGGTTGTATGAGGGAGGGGGAAAGGGGGGGAGGGGGGGTGGAGGAGGGAATGCTATATGTTTAGCTGGGCATATGTATATCTATTTTTCTTAATGAGATAGTGGATCTGATAGGCTACAGCGGCATAGGGGAGAAAGGTGCAATATAAATTATGAGATACTAGGGGGCAATTACATTAATATAGTGTTAAAATAAGGGAATTTATAAGCAGTAAATAGAACAAATGAGTAGGGAGCTATGGGTCAATATCAAAATCTGGTCTTTGGAAAACTACTTTTTATAAGAATATCAAAGGCATTAATATATATGTAGCTATAATTCTACTATGAAGAAGAAGGTGTCTGTCCACCTCAGCAATCACGTCTGTATAATCATGTGGTGGGACTAGGTAAGTCACACCAAAATAGCTAGCAGTATCTCAGTGTGAACTGGTGTGGAATGTCAGACATCTGAGCTGAATTATATTGTTATGGGTTATCACGTAATATCCTAACCCCCCCTTGCCGGCTGAGGGGGCAGAGAAAGCAATCTAGCTAGATCAAAAAAAAAAGTTCTTTACTACAACTTAGTGCAATAAGGTGGTCTATATCGTGACAAGGTAGAGGTGACAACTATTCTAAGAGAACAGGCATGTCTAAACAAAAAATAGAGCTACTTCCCTTAATTATAACTGATGAGCCCAGCCCACACCCTTACACCGTTCGCTCCAATAAAAGCGCATCGAATTATAAGATATTTAACTGAGTGCCACCTCAGACCCTATAGTCTGCCATATGCAGCGCGAGTACCTATAGCAGTAGGGTAATTCAAATTGTATGCAGAAAAATATTGGAAGTAGGTGGTGGTATTAATTAGTAAACCCATGTCTTAAAATTAACTAGGGATTAGATATAAGTTGTCCACTTCTAAATTGTTAGGGCAGGCTAGTAGCGTACTTAGGTATGTTATAGAAGTATGCATTTAGAGAAGAGTAAACTCTGCAAGGTGTGCATGTGCCATCAGTAAGGCTTCCCATAAAATATAGTTACAAATGGCTCATGTTATATAAGTATTGAGAGCGCACGACATTAGTGTAGTGTGCATAACCCCAATGCGAGCTTCTATTCCTGGACAACATAATGGCTAGTAGTGAACGTGCAAAGCCCATAATATACTGCAGGACCACAAATATGTAATGTGCCTTAGGGAGAGTGGAGTGTGAAGGTGATTGAACATGGTAGTGCTATTGGGAACCAACCTACAGGTAGTGTTATATCCAGAAACAGGGCATAAAAGAACATTCTAAGAAGGGAGGCTAGATGAGCTAGAAAGTCAAGTTATTTGTCTCTCTGATCCACTCAAATAAACAATTTCTTAATCATAACATGAGACTCAAATGTTCGGCAGCGTGTGCATAAAAACATATTATAGATTGGGAGTTTTGTCATAGTATATATAAGGTATCTATAGATATCCATCAAAGGATATATTGAGGTTTACCATGGGGTCTAGATTATCGAACACCTAAGTGTCAAAAACTGATCGTTAGCCCTCAATATAGCATCAGCAATAGTATATAGCAATGGGAAATAACAATATTATGAAGTTAGCTGTAGACAGAGATAACATAGGTATGAAACATATCATATTCATAAAGATATACAGTAGTTCATGAAGGTTATAAGGCTTGATGGGGAGAAACAGAGTCATCGCCACAGACATCTATCTATAGTAACAGCTTTAAGTACTAATCTACAAAGTATGATTAACACTAATAAAAATGGTGTAAATGCTACCAGTATAACTATAGTTGACTTCCAGTTCAACAAGAAATGTAAAAATACAAAAATATAGTCAGCAAACTAGGGGTGCTGTATCAGGAGGGTAAGGGATGAGAATTAATCTCATGTAAAAATTGGTTACAAGGTAAAAATGCTTAGCTTTAGCATAAACTAATAATTTGCAGGCTATATTAGTAAAAGTGAAAGCCTCTGCTACAAGTATCTTTCTATAATAACATTATATACATATGGTAATAAAACATGCACAGCTACCTCAGGAATAGCCTGGTATCTAAAACAGCTATTTTAAAAAACTATTCAACTAACATTATCCATATAGGACAGTAAATAGAGGTAGGCGCATCAGGGAAGCAAGACTAACTACCATAATACAAATGAGCAAATGTGCTACAATAGGACTGCAGATCAATTAACAGCCAGTGTGTGCGTATATTATGGCATCAAACCCAAGAGTCATCATCAATATATGCCCTTCAGAAGAAACAAGTGAATGCAGTCTGCAAATATGTGCTTATATACGCTGATAGTAGTAAACTCACTGAGTATGCCCTTTAATATAGCAAGGGAAAATATAAAACTCAACTCTTAAACTAATCTTAACATGTGCAATACATTTATACAGAAATATTCTATGGAGATGTATATAGCGATACATAAGTGACTTGTGAGCAGATCAGGTAGTAATTATACAAATCAAAGCTGTGTTTTAGAGGAATAACTATAGCTCTAGTGTCCTGGTATTTATCGTTGTGCTATGTAGGCAAGTAAGACAGCTAGGAATCCAACTCACCTCCTGGATCGAAAGGCCCCACTAGCAGTCTAGGAACTGCTACGAAAACCAGCACTCCGGATCTCTGTAACCATCTCAGTCTCCTCGCCTCAAGATTATCATTTCTAGATCCTCCTAGCTTGATGAGAACACTGTCCTGATTTAGGCAGAGCCATACCTTCTTCTTAGATATAACAAACCTCTGTGTACTGTATAGTTGCTCATAGTCAGGATGTATATAGTTCCTTTAGGACAGCCCTCACACTCTGGATCTCTCAAATTTACGTTTGTCTCCAGCTGACAGGTGTCATGGGAGAGAGCCACACTGTACCATGGCTGGCACATCGCTTTGCATGGTGAGGCTGTCAACCCTCCGGTCTCCCAAGAGGAGCCGGTCTCATCCTCTCCCACTGCTGCAAAAGGCAGCCCCACTCCACGTTGGTCCGACAAGTTTTGCTCATGATGCATAGTGCTCCTTATTGACTCGCTCCCTTTTGAGCCAAAGGACTTTGTAGCTGGGGTAGAGAGTGCCGACTCCGGTCTCATTGCTCTCATCAGGGTCATGGGATTTGTCAATACTGCCTGCTGATCCAGCCCCTTAGTAACGAGTAGGGTTGTAGAGGATGTTATGTCCCTGCATAGATTAGTCAGCATAAAAAAGTTATTATCCATGCGGCACCCCAGGGATTCCAAGTGATCTATTAGTGCCGCATGTAGGTCCGCCATTATGATAAAGGTGGAGAAGCATGAGTTGCCGCCAAAGCTCTTAATGATCCAAATTGAGTCTCAGAAGCATATTTCCACTCATATAAAAGAACTTTTAGTTGAGCCACCAGCACATTTATATAACTTCCAGAGATGCACTGAGATAGAAGTACAACTACCACTTAGATTCAGTAGTTTAATCAAAGTCATGTCACAGCTTCAGTAAAATGTGTCTAAGCGCCATCTTGTCCAGGCTCCGCCCCCGGTTATATTGTTTTTTGTCTCCAAATGTATTCAATTTAGCAATAGAACCTTTTGAGATTCTACTTAGGAAGGAAATAGAAGGCATTTGGCTAGGTCAAAGCAAGATTTCTTTGTTACTCTACGCAAATGATCTCTTGGTTTTCCTGAGAGAATAAAAGAAGAACATCCCAATCTATATTCATATATATTCAATCTATATTCAAATAATGGAAGATTTTAGTTATTTTTCTGGATACAAGGCTAATCCAGCTAAATTAGAAATATTCTGGCTATATAAGGACAGATATAGTTACAAGGAGATTCCATTTAAGGAGGCTAAGGATGATATTAGATACCTTGGTATTAAGCTTTCTAGAAATCACAATGAATGGTATATGTTGAATTATCTTTAGCTTTTCGCTAAAATAATCAGGGATATACTAATTTGGTCTAAATTTCCATTGTCATTGTCGGGTAAAATCAATCTGATAAAAATGATGATCTTCCCCAAGTTATTATATTTGCTCCAAAATTTGCCGGTATTTATCATTCGTAAAGATCTCTTGTTTTTTAAACAGACATGTTTGAGGTTCTTTTGGGATAAAAAAGAAGGCCTTAGCTTTTAAAAAGATTACTTTTTTTTTAATTTTTAGAAAAGATAGTGGATTATCCCTTCCAGACCAGATATTGAACTTATTCACTCAAAGCATTGTTACCTTTAGTGGTTAAACATATGTTAGTTTTTTAAAAATGTAGTTTATTCTTTGCAAAAATCACTAAAGTATTGCAAATTAACCCTAACTATTCCAAATATTTACAATTATGGGAAACCCTAATTTTACATCAACTTTAAGATCTAAGGTGTTCAAAAATTGGAGATAAAAAGAACTTATCTACAATGATCAACTAAGAGAAAATTATTCAATAAGATGTAAAACTTTTGAAGATCTTAAAAAAGGAATGTAATCTTTATGACAAAGAGTTTTTTGCATATCGTCAAGTTCGCCATCTTTTTCAGGAATTATTTAAAGATTAGCCCAAGCATTGGTCCTAGTTAGTAGTAGACCCAGCCTTAAAGGGACACTGTATCCAAAAAATTTCTTTCATGATTCAGATTGAGCATGGAATTTTAAGCAACTTTCTAATTTACTCCTATTAGCACATTTTCTTCATTCTCTTGGTATCTTTATTTGAAATGCAAGAATGTAAGTTTAGATGCCGGCCCATTTTTGGTGAACAACCTGGGTTGTCCTTGCTGATTGGTGGATAAATTCATCCACCAATAAAAACGTGCTGTCCAGAGTACTGAAACCAAAAAAAGCTTAGATGCCTTCTTTTTCAAATAATGATAGCAAGAGAACAAAGAAAAATTGATAATATGAGTAAATTAGAAAGTTGCTTAAAATTGCATACTCTTTCTGAATTACAAAAGAAAAAAATTGGGTACAGTGTCCCTTTAAACATTTATAGAATGGGTAATTTCTCTATTTCTACCTTATATAAAGTTCTCAAAACATTTCAAAGGTCAGTTACATAAGGAAAGTAGCTGCTGATTTGCGAATTGCAATTTATATTATTCAAAGATTTTACATGGGCAGATAATGCATCTATTTCATCTGCCTGGAGAGAGTCACATATAAAAACAATTATTCAAATTTATATTACACCTTATCTGAAAACATGTATCATTGTCTCTGGAGTTGCCCTAAGATTCAGAAATTTTGGAACAAAGTGAATTACTGAAAAAACTAGCTCAACCAAACACAAGGAAGAGTGAATAGGTGCGCCAAAAGAGATACTATTCTATATAACAATTGATTTTGCAACACTAAAAAGCACAATAAGATACAATTCTAAAGTTGAATAAATATCGAAAGGCAAATACAAAAGCCAGAAAATTGATAAATTCCCTAATGGGGGATATAACGGAACCCAAAGTCTCTTGGTTCTTTCCTTGATAGTGTTATAATCACAATATCTGATATTCGGGGACAATGTATTCAACAATGGTATGCAGGCAGCTCTTCATGGAGTGAGATGGCCACTCACTCTAGCGATAACCTATAGAGAAATATACAAAAAGAAGTCGCCCATAGCGTAATATGTTCAAACAAATGGCACAATTGATGCAAGGGGATGAAAATGCACTCACATTTGGAAAAGCACTATCAAGTGCTGTACTTTAATATCAAATATTCAGATACAGCGACGTGTTTCTCAGTGATACACTGTTTCATCAGGCTGATGAAACAGTGTATCACTGAGAAACGCGTCGCTGTATCTGAATATTTGATATTAAAGTATTTTTAACATTTTATATCAAGACTGAGCTTTATACACTTTTTTGGGAATCCAGCTGTTTGATAGCAATGTTGCAAACACTTTGGCTATCGTGTGGATCCTATTGCTTCCATGACTGAGACACTCCCCACAGATGCTTCTGACTCTGTGAATGAGTTAGCCAGACTACTCCTGAATATCTGACCTGTGCTTATAGCACTTGATAGTGCATCACCAAATGTGAGTTTAATATTACCATTTTTATACTTACATGCTTTTACATATTACGCTATGGAAGTTTGTTTTCAATTTATTTCAAGGAAGATACAACTACATCACGATTGTTGTCCTTGAGAGAGAGAGTTAGCCAGCACACTCTTAAATTTCTGGCCTGCCTGTACAGCACTTGATAGTGCTTTTCCAAATGAGAGTGCATTATCATCCCCTTGCATCAATTGTGCCATTTGTTTGAACATATTACGCTATGGGCACCTTCTTATTGTATATTTCTCTAAAAGTTAATTACTGGACAAATAAAATTAATCAAAATTCCGTTTTGTTGCAAGATAATTATATATTTTTCCTTTTTTAAAGAGACAAAAATACCTTTTAATGTAAGATTCTTAAATATTATTATCTTAATAGGAAGACAGATAGCTCAGCATGCTAATGCACTGTGGCTGTGCTCTGTAGCAACCCAAGGGTTGCAGATTCAATCCCCGGCGAGGTCCACTCAGCCTTTCATCTTTCCGAGGTCAATAAAATGAGCAGCGCCTTGAGACCCTTACGGGTGATTAGCCGCGCTTTATAAGTACCCATTACATACATACATACTGTAATGTTAAAATATTGGATAAACCAAAAAGAGCCCCAATTCCTGAGAAACTGAACAATCACTTGATAATAGAACAATATGACACATCAATAGAGTCTGAAACTAAAATTAAACACTTTTTTGGTAACTTGAAAAAACAAATCCTTTCGCACCCTAGAGAGCTACAGATTCAATTAATCTCCCCCTTTTTGGGGTCTGAATTTCTCAGAAATGCTACAGAGAGAAATGAATATCCTGATATTAAAGATTAGGGACAAAATGTATAATGATGAGTGATTACAAGTGGTTTTATTTTTTTTTTCTCATTATTATTATTATTTTTTTAAATGGAGATGTATAAAGAGCATATGTTAGATAATTCATAAGAATTTTTTGCACTATATGTGAAAAAAGAGGTATATTATAATGCTGTGTATATAAACAAATTAGTTATTGGATATTATTTCAGTATATTATGTTTTAAGGTAATTATTTTGATGTATAATTGATAGCTGATGTTACATAGCAATTGTATATTAGAAAAAGGTACAGAAATGTGGTGCTCAAAGTATAACATTTGCAACTTTATTGATCCATTTTAAAATGCAGCATTAGCTGTACATGCTACACAGGTAGAGAAAGTGCATCAAAGAATCGAACTTCCACGTTTCAGCATGTTTCCTTAGTCATAGATCTTAATTACACACTATGGCCCCTATTTATGAAAGTCTGGCGGACCTAATCCGACAGTGAGGTTTAGGTCCGCCAGACCTCGCTGAATACGGCGAGCAACACCGCTTCCTGCAGACTCGCGGCCAATAGGCCGCCAGCAGGGGGGATGTCAACAAACCCGATCGTACTCGATTGGGTTGAATTGCAGCGATGTGTGTCCACCTGCTCAGAGCAGGCGGACACGTTCTGGAGCAGCGGTCTTTGTGACCGCTGCTTCATAACTGCTGTTTCTGGCGAGCCTGCAGACTCGCCAGAAACACAGGGCATCAAGCTCCATACGGAGCTTGATAAATATGCCCCTATATCTGATTATTTTAAAAAGCCAGCAGTAAAAACATATTGGCTATTAAAATAAAAAACACATCTCTCACTTACAAATCCTCCTATTAACCCATTCCCATTGGAAGTGTTCATTTTCTCCAGCAGCAAATAATAGTAAAAGATTGCAAACAATATTAATCATATATCCTTCAGTGTTAGAAATATCATAACATTGTGACAATTACTATACGGCTAGATTACGAGTTTTGCGTTATGAGCGGTGCGGTGCTAACTTGCAAATTATTGTCACCGCTCACCTCCCTATAGCGCTGCTATTACAGGTTTTCATAAACCCGGCGTTAGCAGGCAATAAGTAATAAGTGAGCGTAGAGCAAAATTGAGCTCCATACCGCACTCCAATACCAGCGCTGCGGTGAGCTGTGGTGAGCTGGTTTTACGTGCTCGTGCACGATTTCCCCATAGACATCAATGGGGAGAGACGGCTGCAAAAAAGCCTAACACCTGCAATAAAGGAGCGTAAAGCTCTGTAACGCAGCCCCATTGATTCCTAGAGGGAAACTAAATTTATGTTTACACCTAACACCCTAACATAAACCCTGAGTCTAAACACCCCATATCTGCTGCCCCCGACATCGCCGACACCTAATTTATACTTATTAACCCCTAATCTGCCGCCCCAATGTCGTCACCACCTATATTACACTTATTAACCCCTAATCTGCCACCCCTGACATCCCCAACACCTACATTACAATTATTAACCCCTAATCTTCCGCCCCCAATGTCGCCGCCACCTACATTACACTTATTAACCCCTAATCTGCCACCCTCAATGTCGCTGCCACCTATCTACACTTATTATTCCCTAATCTGCCGCCCCCATGTCACCGCCACCTACCTACACTTATTAACCCCTAATCTGCCGCCTCCAATGTCGCCGCCACTATACTAAAGTTATTAACCCCTAACCCTAACACCCCCTAACTTTCATGTAATTAAAATAAATCTAAATAAAACCTACTATTAATAACTAAATAATTCCTATTTAAAACTAAATACCTATAAAATAAACCCTAAGCTAGCTAGTTACATTGTAGCTATCTTAGGTTTTATTTTTATTTCACAGGCAAGTTTGTATTTATTTTAACTAGGTAGAATAGTTAGTAAATAGTTATTAACTATTTACTAACTACCTAGCTAAAATAAATACAATTTTACCTGTAAAATAAAACCTAACCTGAGTTACACTAACACCTAACCTTACACTACAATGAAATACATTACATAAAATAAATACAATGAACTAAATTACAAAAAACAAACACTAAATTACACAAAATAAAAAATAAATTATCAGATATGTAAACTAATTACACCTAATCTAATAGCCCTATCAAAATAAAAAAAACCCTAGCCTAAACTAGAATTCTATCAGCCAATCGGAATTAAAGGTGAAAAAATCCTATTGGCTGA